>NW_021704876.1:0-7393 GCF_003719485.1 Trypanosoma conorhini | reverse complement strand
GTCACAACGCTGCCCATCACCTCCTTCTCGTTGAAGAGATCGATGGCCTTTTTCACAGCCGCCGCGTTCTCAAAGAAGACGATGGCGTAGCGGCGACGACGCACCCTCACCCCGACAACGTTGCCGGCGCCACTGAAGACTGCCTTGGCGTCGTCCACAGAGCCCTGGCCCCAGTTCTTCACGTACACGCCATGGTGGCTGCCGGCTGCCGGGCGCTGCTTTGTCTCCTTCACGGCGGCGGGCTTCGGCGCGCCAGCCGCGGGCTTCGGCGCGCCAGCCGCTGACTTGGGCGCGCCAGCGGCGGCCTTGGGCGCGCCAGCGGCAGCCTTGGGCGCAGGGGCCTTCTTCTCAGTCTTTGCCGCGGGAGCCTTCGCGGCGCCCTTCTTCTCGCCCTTGGGCGAAGAGGCCTTGGGCGAAGAGGCCTTGGCAGCGGACTTGGCGGGCATTACCCTTTGGTTTTGTTACTCGAAGTTCGAGGTCGGAGTGCTGTGCTCATTTGCGGCAGTGAAGGGTCGTATTTGACGGGTGCAGAGCGTGGCGAATGAAGAAGAAGGGGCGAAGAGTGTTGGCAGAACGCAAAGGTGGAAGCAAACGTGCAAAAAGTGAAAATGAAAAGGTAAACGCAAAGTGATGGGGACGCAGAAGACGACAGCAGCGCAGAACCGCAACGCAGAAATTGTCCCCCACGTGGGCTGGCGAAGACAACAATTAACAGCACTACAAAAAAAAAACTGGAAGGTGAAAAAACACGCAGACGGCCACCTGCTGGCGGGGAACGAGGCAATAATCCCCGCATCGCTACTTGCGCTAGGCCCAAGTAAACAAACACCATCAAGAGCAATTCTATCCCCCTCCAAAAGAAAAAAAAAGCGATAGACAGAAACCAGCAGCAAAGGGTGAACACTGGAAGGAATAAAATAAAGAAGAACGGTCTATTTGCGAGCACTATCGTAATTTTGAACAAACCATTCGACTGATTTCTTAATGCCTTCCTTCATGGGGGTAAACTTATATTTTGGCATGTACTTCCTGAGCTTACTGTTATCTGCCGTCTTCCGATATTGCCCATCTGCCTTGCTGGTGTCAAAGACAATATCACCTTTATAGTCGATCGCCTCTGCGACCATTTTGACGACATCCGCAATTGATACCTCGTCACTGTCGTCGACGGAAAGAATGATGGGTCCCTCCTCCGGATACTCGCGCATTACCCAAATCATCAATTCTGCCAAATCTTCACTGTAAATAAACTGTCGAAGAGGCTTACCTGTACCCATCACAGTCATCGGGATACCCTCCTTCTTTGCCAGATAAAACCTATGAATTAAACCGGGCACAACATGAGAATTCTGCAAATCATAATTGTCATGAGGGCCATAGATGTTGGTGGGTATAACACATGTGAAATTGCACCCATACTCATTCCGATAAGCACGGTTCATAACATCCATCATACGTTTTGCATAAGCATAAGCCTCATTGGAGTAATGCGGCGGTCCATCGTGCAGCATATCCTCGTTAATAGGATAAGTTGTCTTGTCAGGAAAGATGCAGGTGGAGAGGCAGGAGACAAGCTTCCTTACTTTGAATATGCGGCAACACTCTAGCACATTATTATTAATGGCAACGTTTTCAAGCCACATTTCCACGGGTTGCCTCATATTTTTAAAGAGTCCACCAACCTTTGCTGCCAGATGAATCACATAATGGGGTCGGTGTCGTTCGAACACCGCCTTCGTTGCCTCCACCGACGTGAGATCCGCATCCCGGCTTGACAAAAACACCCATTTTTCACCAGCAGAGGAGTTGCGTCTGTGCACCGCCTCAAGGGCCTTGCCGACGAGGCCGCTTCCACCGGTAACAAGAACAACACTGGTTGACATGCGGCCTTTTTGTAGCACTCTCCAGAGACCACAAACTGTACGCGCCCACAGAAAGAAATGAAGGAAAAAAAAAGGACAACGAAAAAGAGAAGAGTAAGAACGAAAGGGAACACAAAGTCAACCTCCAATAGTGGCGCAGGAGAGACGCAAGCAGACAGCCGATTACTATGCACTGCAATTGTTGGCTCACTCCTACACTGTTTCATTTCCCTCTTGATTCTTTGGGGGATTAGGGGGTTGCCGTTGTTGTCCCTCGCCACCCCAGTGTCCCTATCACTTTACATTCGTGGAGTAGCTCGAGCAGTTTTTACTCCTTTGCGTGGCCCTCCCAGAGGGCAAACTGTTTCCACACTTGCATCCGCTGTGATGACGCTGAGGACCTCTTTCCTCCGCACAGACGAGACGCCACGGTATCTATCGCACGCTCCATTTTCAACGCAGTCCGGCTTACCTGATTGGCCCCTTCAAGAGGCTCCAGTACACGCAGTATTTCCTCCTCCATCTCCTGCAGCATCTCCTCATCCGACATCAAAAGGCCGCGTAAAGAATTGTCCTCACTTCCTGCCCTCGGCTGCGGCTGCGGCTGCTGTTGATGCTGCTGAAACTCCTCCTCAATCTCTTTCAGCGCCTCCGCACGCACGGCCTCTACGGCCTTCTCGTGATCGTAGGCCCTGCGGTGCGCCTTCTCCGTGGCGTCAAGCGCAAGCTTTGCGGCGTGGAATTCCTCCTCAATGCGGAGACGCGAATCCACTTCGGAGTCCCCCACAGACGGCCTGCAACGCTCTTCCAGTAGCGTAAGCTCCTCCCGCTGAGCGTGAAACTCGCGACGCACGTTCCTCAAGCGTTCCAGTTCCAATTCACGTTTCTCTTCCCATTGCTTTGTCAGCTTGTCACGGACAGTGCGGTTTTCTTCCATGCGGTCAGACAAAATCCTCACACAGCTTTCCAGGTGCTTCTTTTTCTCGTTCTGAATCATCGCCCGTTCCTGCGCCTCTGCCGCCTCCCCGCCCGAGCCCCATGCCTCCACGCAACGACGCTCCTCCGTAAAAACGGGTCTCTCATCCAAGTACATCAGCTGAGGGAGACGAAGCACCATCTGGCGTCGGTAGCCTCTCAATCCACGAATTGCAGGATTGCCATGAAAGTAGATGACACTCACATTTGGTAGCTTTGTAAAGAACTCCACCGGGCCCGGTTTTCCTTCATCCACCTCTATCTTATTGAAGGAAAGATCCACGCTGGTCAAGGTCTCCTTAAGCTCCCACAGCTCGCGACAGGCATCCAGACTGCCAATACGGTTGTGTGAAACCTGGAGCGTCTCTAGGCACCCGCATGACTGAGCGAGGCCGGCGAGGGAGGTCAAGTAGTTATAGGACACATTAAGCACGCGCAAGTTGCTCAAGGCCGGAAGTGTCCGAAGAGAAGTGATGGTGTTATTTTGGACAAAAAGAGAGACTAATTGCTGCAATGTCTCTAGGCCGGTAAGCTCCGTAATGGCGTTTTGCTCCAACCACAACACCTTGAGGTTCACGTAGTCCTCAAGGTTTTCAATGCGCAGAAACCCTCGACACTGAAGAAACAGCTGGGAGTTGAGGCGAGGAGCCGCATAGCCGCCATTATTTTTGCACGCAGCAATCAGCACCTCCTTTGTCATCTCCGCCATTGTCGCTGCCTCTGCTCAGCCCTCTCGCCACTCCTCTGTGAGAACCTACAGCCGGCGCGGGGGAAGAGACGCGGCAGGGAAGCGTGGAACATGGAGAGAACGAAATCAGAAGAAAAAAGACACATAATACAAAGAAAAAAAAGTATTATTATTATTTTTGTTTCCTTCTTTTTGCCTTCTTTTTCCTTCGCCCGTGTGGCCCTCGATTCGCAAGTAAGCGACAACACAACTCACCACCTGCCCCGTGTAAAGAAGTAAAAAGAGAAATATATATATATATATATATATACTTGGGACCACACCGAGAGCAGCCAGGCGACGATGAGGACGAGAACTTCGGACCGCGTTCGCCACCACCCCCCGCCACCAACGCAGAAGCACCTCCACACATTTTCGTTCCACTCTCTCTATCTCTTCCTTCCTTCTTTCTACTTATCTCTTTTTCTCCTCCTCTCAGTTTGTTGGTGTTGCTGCTCCACCACGCATCGAGTGATTGGGGTGCGTTTTACTGGAGAGTGACCGGCGCGGCCCCGACTGTCACAGAAAACGTCTGCATATCGGCATCATTTGCTGGCAGCTGCAGCTGCTCAAACGCGCTTTCAAGTGAGGCCCTCAGGTCACGGTAGGAAATAACTAAGATGGTGTCCCCGTCGTCATTGCCGATAAGCTGCACCAGCTCCTCAGATCCACAATCCAATTTGTTTAGGGAGTGAAATACATGACCCCAGTCTATACGAACACGATGATGCTCGTCAACTTGGTTAAAAACGTACTGACTGAAGAGTCGCAGCGCGTAACGATTATGTGCCTCGGTGCTGTTTTCAGGAACATCATGTAAGGATTCTAGTACAAAATTTAGTTTCACCATCAGTCGCATAAGACGGCCATTGTGCACCTCCTTCGCACACTGCGCAATCAAATAGTCTGCGTGCCCTTCTTGGTGTGCCACTTCCATCGACATGCGTTCTCCCAAGGCACAACAGAGTTCCCGAATCTCTGACACCCCGTCCAGGCACGCCTTCACGAGTGTCCAAAAGGTTTTTGAAAACCCAGACATCGGTTGATTCGAAATATCATCTAGTCGTGCAGCCAGATTACACGTAGACAACTGCAACAGCATAATCCCCAGTGCTTGAATGTCTTGCTTCATCATTACCGCTGTGCTAGGGTTGGTGGACCCCATTTCCGCCAGGTCAGCCAGCCCTATTCCACTGAAGTAAAACCTCCCTGTCACCGACGCGTACAAGATCTTTGACCAGTGGAGTCCACGCAACGGAACGGAAGTTTCGTGAAAGGCACGCAGAAGACCAACCATCTGACACGCAAAGGACCACAAAAGACCCTCCGTTGCTCGTCCGTTAAGAAAGAACTCTTCATGAAGGCTTTTTGCTCCAGAAATAAATTTATACTCCATAATGATGTCATTGCTACCCATAACAAATTCGTCTGTGCAAATAACGCCCGTTAGTGGGACTAGATTGGGATGTCGGTAGTGCCGAAAACGTTCATTAACAGCACTGCACTCTTCTGCTGTTGCCGAGGCCATAACAAGACGACGCAAGGCAATATCTTTGCCTGTGTAGCGTGCTGTTGTTTGGTACATTTGTGTCGTTAGCTTGGAATTCATTAGACTTGGCGCCGGCGAATTCTCAAGGTTGTAGATTGTCGTGTAGTGGGCAAACTTCGGACTTGTTACGGGAGTGATATTGGGCATGGTGGATTGCATCAACAACGAGGCATTCGGCCTTGCGTTCCGCACGGCGGCGGACATGAACAAATGCCCCACAGGCGTGTACGGGGTGGAGGGGAAGGGGTCGGACAGGTGTTGGCAAAACGGGTCGAGAGTCTGGGGGGTGTTGTACAGTGAGACCGGGGAGGCGACAAAGGCGTTCGTCAACGCGCCGCCCGCGCTGCTGACATGGCGGCGTCCGTAGGGGGGATGGTTGCTATTCGCCCCGGCCCCGCCGAGCACAACGTTTCCCCGCCCGATAAAATTGCCTTTCCCACCCCGCCCCTTGGAGTCCATGCCTTAATATCGGCTGCTTGAAGCCTTCGCTGCGGCAAAAAAAAAAATAAATAAAAAATAAAAAACAACAACAGTGACACGTTGCACACAGGAGAGACGCAAAAACGCAATACTACACGCAGGGAGGGAAAAGACACGCAAACGAAAAAAATATGTTGTTGCTTCTTCTTTTTTTCTCTTAAACACCTACGGTGAGACTCCCATGAGAAGCAAAAGAAAACAAGAAAAAAAGGCTAAGTCACCTCGATTTTTGCTTCACTCCAGCCGTGGCCTGTTTTTTACTGCTTGGACGTGCCTTCTTGCCCTCTGCCGTGCGGGACTCGGGCATCACCAATGCCCGCTCGTCCATCCGCAAGTTCCGTACACTTGCACCCCGAATAAGCGCTTCGCGCGACCTCCAAAAAACGTCTCCCGCAGCGCCTGTTCGAATGCACTGCTTCAGCACCAGGTTCATTGACCTGTCAACTTTCATCACGGTTCCATTGATCGTTTCTCCGTTCGCCAGCTCCACCGACACCACCTTCCCCCTACAGTTACGAAGCACATCCAGCGGGGCCACCAACTTCCTTGTGCTCATTTCCGCTGGCCTTTAAAGAAGGGCGTCAGAAAAGGGAAACCGCAACAGCAACGACATGACTTGAGAGACACAAGTTAGTAGTTTAAAAGGCAGAGAAGAAAAAAAAACAGCAACCTGCACACAGTTTTCCTGTAATGACGTCGAAAAAGGCTTTAGAAGTAAGTTGTGCATCCGCACCATCGTCGCAAAGGCGCACGGAGCATATTCGCAGAAAAATGCGAAAAAAAAAAGGCATAAATAAGGAGGAGTCGACTACACTCGACACCCCACGTTTAAGCCGCAAAAGACAGGCGGAAGCAGTGGCATCCTTCCTTCCCGAGTTGGTCAATTTCTTTTGCAGCCACTCACCAATGGCTCCCTATTGTGGGCGAGCGCCAGTCGAAAATCTGTAAAACTCATCCAAAACGAAAGTGGTTGCGTTTTTGTAGGTGTATGTGGCTATTCACCAAACAACCCCCAACGGCCACTGCAGGACACGGCAAGTGCACACCGTGCCAGAGGGCACACAAGCACACACCTCCACACGCAATGCCAATTTCACTCCGGCTGCTGCTTCGACTCCAATCCGGCGAGCATGTGGGCAAGAGGCGGTTGCGCACCCTACGTCCGCCCCTTTGGCACTGCCGCTGTGGGCCGCGGCTGCCTCCCCACACCACAGCACACCCTAGACAGAAAAGAGAAAATGCAAATAAAACGTGAACCAGTGCTGCAAAGCACGCAGAAAAGACTACACGACAAGGGAATATAAAAAAAAAACCAGACTCTTCGAAACATGGTCATCCGACACGCACAAAAGAGAGGAAATTTCTTTGTTTCCCTCAAACTTCCTTCCCCTCCTCCTCTTCACGCTCACTGAACGCAACAGCTCTTACTTTCCCGTTTTTTTTGTGTATTATTGTTATTCTTTTTTTTTCTCCATTGCACTGTTTCTCTTCGTTTTGCTTTGCCCTTGTATCATCCCGACCGGGAATTCCAGGACGACCCACTCTTTGCTATGAGGAAGCGCACGCGCAAAGGGAGGCAATAATAAACCATAAATATGAAAATTAAAGAAGGAGAAAAAAGGCGATCTCGTATCAGAAAGGGTTAAAGACACCTGAAGAGGGGTGACGAAGCTGAATCTTTGCACAACAAGCAAGACGTTTTCTTTTCTCGACATTCATTAGCACATAAACTGAATCACTCCGGAACCACAAACTTAAGAAGAAAGGGGGGGGGGAAAAAAAAAACGAAACCGAACAAAC
>NW_021704877.1:0-7388 GCF_003719485.1 Trypanosoma conorhini | reverse complement strand
TTTCTAGTAATGGTAACGGACAACAACACCGCCTCCATAAGGCAGGAGGGCGCGCCGTCATCTATCAGGCGCACCAGCGAGGCAACTCGCTGGGCCGTAAAGCCAGACAAGAGGCGGGCTCTACTTCTTCTTTGGGGCCTTCTTCACGGCCTTCCTCGGCGCCTTCTTCGCCGCCTTCTTTGCCACGGGCTTCTTAACAGCCTTCTTGGCAGCTGGCTTCTTGGCTGCTGGCTTCTTGGCTGCCGGCTTCTTGGCTGCTGGCTTCTTGGCTGCTGGCTTCTTGGCTGCCGGCTTCTTGGCTGCCGGCTTCCTCGCCGCCTTCTTGGCAGTTGGCTTCCTCGCCGCCGCAGCCTTCTTCGCTGCCGCCTTGGTTGCAGCTGGCTTTGTTGTTCGTGTTGCCTTTGTCAGCGCGTGGTCTGCCGTTTCCTGTGACGTTGGTGGTGGTGATATAGTCGCCTGGACGATGGCCATAGCGGCAGCATCGGCGGAAGTTGGGGGTGTTGCCATTGCACGCTTTGTCTGTCGTCCTTCACGGTGACAATGACAATAAAAAAAAGTAACGAGGCATGCATGGGGAATGAGACATGAAGAATACGCTCGGTGGAGAAGGGTAATGAGGAGTTTCCGCGCGGAAGCAAAAGGAACCCAAAGGAAACGAAAAAAAAAATGACGTGCTGGTTGAAAGTACATATCCACAGCAAACTAAAGATTTTTGCGCGGCGTCGGCATGCATTCGCGGTCAGATAGTAAGCTAGAAAGTAAGTTCCTGTTGTTGTTTTGCTATTGCTTTGGTGGTAACTTGTTTTATTTTATTTTTTTTTTCACTGTTGCGTGTCGCGACCGGGACATGTCATCGAATGCCTGCATTCTACTAAATACAAAGTGAATTGGGGTGATGCAGTTTTCTTTCTTTCGTTTTGTTGCTCGTGGCAGTGCCTGCCTTCGTTTGTGCGTGTGCCCCGCACGAGGCAGTGAAGTACGCCGTATATGTACATTTAAGATGGGTAGACGTGCCTTGCAAGTCGTACTGCGGGTCCCTCGTTTGCGCCATCTTCGTGCTTGAAAAAAAAAACACTACCCCTCGCCCCCAATACCCACACACACGCACACACATAACAACGGTTTCCTAATGACCGGCGCCTGCGGCAGCAACGGCAAAATGAAGGCAAAAACAAACAGCGCAAAAAAAAAAGAGCCATGTATGAAATCATTGCTTTGTGACTACGCGAAACGGGTCCCTAGCCAATTCATTCTTCTTGGTGTTGTTCTTCTACTTATTCGGTTGCCCTCCAGCAGCATCGCTAATACTTCCCGCAGCATGTACACGGCAGTGTTGTCATGCGAGCCGTTCCCGCCACCCACAGCCACTTCCTATTGCATGACGCTTTTCTCTCGGTGAATATAACGCCGCACTCGATGCCAGAAACACAAACGACAGTAATAATGACAATGACGGACTACACCTGGTGGGCTCAGGCAGTTTGTGCCTTTTGTCTGCGGCGGGTATTAACACGGCGGAGCATTTCGATTTCACGCTCAATCTCGCCAATTTCCTGTTCCGCCGCCATCTGCTCCGTTTCCAACTCCTTCTTTTGGATGTTTATGTACTTTCGGTGGTTCCGTTCAATACGCTGCATCTCCTTCTTCATGTTGGCTGTTGTACGCACAAGCCCCACGCACCGACGATCCAGATCCACAATATTGGCGTCAAGCAGCTCCTGTTGGGCCTCACGCTTTTGATGCCGGAGGCCCAGGACAAGAATTTCCTTGCGCAATTGATCCACAATCTCGGCGTCAACACGCTCATCAGTAGATTCTTCGCGGGCAAGTGCATCGCCTATCATCTCGATGCGCCTCTCGAGCTTGGCAATCTGCATGGACCGGTGGCGAATGGAAATCTCGTTTTGCCGAAGGCCCTCCTCTTCCTTTTCCAGCCTGTGGAGCATCGTGCGTCTTTCGTTTTCGGCCCGCACAGCGATTTGTAGTTCGTCGACAGGCTTCTCATTCTCAAGTTGTTTCTCCTTCCGCTCTAAAAGGCGCCGCATAGACTGCACCTCTTCACGGATGCCTTCCAACTCAGCCCTCTTTTCATTGAGCTGCTGTGCTGCTCGCTCGCGTTGCTCGTCGAGTTCCTTGGAGGCAACCAGCTTAGTCACATACTCCCGCATGTGCTCCGTTTGCCGCTTCAGGGTCGCTTGCACGGCCTCACGGGCGCGGAGTTCCTGCAGAATTTCGTACTTCAGTCCATTCATGTGGGCAGCTTCCTCAATTGTGTCCCTCAAATGGAAAAGTGTTTCCCCCTCGGTGTAGCCAATACGTTGCTTCAGATGCGTGTTGAGGGTGTTTGCCTCCACTGTGTCTGCAGCGGAGCCCTCCAGGATGGTCTGAAGTTGCTTCAGCTCCTTCAATAGCCTCTTTTCTTCCCGCAGCAGCAGGGTGACATCCCCGGCCCTGGAATTCAGCTCACCAACCGCCTCGATGGGAAGAGCGAGGGTGCGGGCCTGGACTTTTTTCGTCCCCCCAGCGGCCTCCGACGGGGGCGCGGTTAACGCCCGTGCGTCCCGCTCCCTGAGACGATGCGTCTTCTCCAGCAGTGTCACCTTCTCGCGAAGCACACGGCATTCCTCGTCGGCCTTGAGGAGAGTCTTGACTAAATCCGCCGTCTCCATTGTCTCTCGCTCCTTCCAAACGCACTCGCCCGATTTATATGTATATCCCTCGCTCCACTTCCCACTCCCTATGACTTTGTTTGCCGAGAATGTTGGCCTCTGCCGTTGTTTATTTGGCTTCTCTCTCTCTCTCTCTCTGCGGGGTAGTGGTTCGTGAGGGACATGGGAATTTGTGGATTGCAAGGGGGCACAGCCGATTTAAAAAAAAGCCAGAAAAAGAACACGGGGAAAAGACAGCACACAATGCAGAAGTATTAAGCAGTGGTCTCGCTATTTTATGCTCAAGCAGATGGAGGAAACTTGTTCGAGATCATCACACTTTGTTTGCTTGGCGTGTTTCTCTCTCTCTCTCTCTCTCTCTCTCTCTCTTCCTTGCGTGTGCGTGTTTGCCTGTTCTTGTGCATCGTACCTCCCTCCCTTTTCCACTTTGAATGGGCTTGCCGGGGGCCGACACACGCAGCCGCACAAATACATGCAGGCAACGGCAGGAGGATGCGGTCCACGCGGAAGCGGGGCACGATGCCCCCCGATACCTACACGTCCAATGCCACGGAGCATCCTCAGGGTTCCTTCTTGGAAGAAGGGTCATTTTCATATGATGCAACGTCACCCAGACTTTCCTTATCGGACTTCCCGGCGGCTTGTTTGCTTCGTGCGTGTTGTCTAACAACCTCCTCCGCAGCCCTCACACCTTGCTGCACGGCTTGCGCCGCCTCCTCATCGCGATGCAGCCTGTTCACATCGGTACAAACCTTTTCAGGCTTTTCCCCTTTATCCGTGAATCTCTTTGGTGGTGACTTGGGCCCATGCCCCTTCGTGTGAGGAAATCGAAAGACGTCATTCTTCAAGATGTCGTCCTCATGCACCTCGACACGACTGTCGTCGTTTAGGTCCTTGTTCTGCCGGAGCACAGACATAAACTCGTCGTAGTGGCCGCGGGGATCCGTAAATCCCTTTGCTCCCTGAGCCTGGGAAAGGGTAAAGTTGAACTCCGCAGCCTCACGCATCTGCTTCCGCGTTTGCTCCTCGTTCGCGGAGAGCCGCTCATTATACACTGGGACGCCGTGAATGGTGTCCACGGCGCGTTTGATGCGGCGTGTCCTGTCAAGCCACCACTGGAACTTTGCCTGGTTGCGGTCGTCCTTGCCAAAATCGGCGGCATACACGTGCTTGTACACTTGCCGCCGCGTCCCGTAGGGCTTTGGTTTGATGCCCAACACTTCAGGTTTTTCAAGAAGCTCCTCCTCCGTGAAGGCGGCGACGCCGGCCTCCAACTCTTGCGTGCGACGCTCCTCCAGGAGGTCTTCCATTTCATTTGCCTGTGCTGCACGCTCTCGTCTCTTTTTCTCCCGCAAGCTGGCTCCTAAGGCATCAAGCGACTTCACACCACGAGTTCGGTTGTTGAGATATTGCTCCTCTTGCAGCACCTCCTCTTCGCTGTAGCCAATCTTGCGTAAGATTTCTTCCTCGCGCGCCCGCTCAAGCTGTTCCTTGCGTGCCGCAATGTGCGTGTTGGCGTCCTCGATAGTTTTATGCAGTTTCCCCTTGTAGTTGCGGTACTGCATGCGTGGAAGCTCCACCGTGTCTAGAATGTCTTGTAGCACATCTCTCTCCAGTTTTGTGGAGGGCAAAAGCGCATCCACGCCCTTTTTGCGCTGCTCAGCAGCAAGCACCCACCTTAAATCCTCGTCGTCTATGCGGCCACGCACCAAGGCGTAGGGCTCAAACTTGTCCCGCTCCCAGGAAAGCGGCAGGTTGCCGCTGATGATAACCTGGTCCGTGCGTTGGTTGTCCACCATCTCCATGTAGGTGTTCAGGTACCAGCGGGGGGCGGTGTGGTCCGTCAGCTCCGTGCTGCTCGCATCCTTCGACGTCTCGACGTACATGAGCGGCTCCGTGTTGACGTCGTCGAGGCGCCTGTTGATGCCCTGGGCGGTGAACTCCGGCTTCTTGAACTGCTGCTCCACCGGAGTCCTGTCGACGCGCGGAAGCTGCTTCGCGACGTACCGCACGGGCGCCTCACGCACCGGCCTACTCTTCGCGGCCCCCATCGCGCAACAGAGGCGGTGGACCACCTCCTTCCCGCGGCTTGCAGCACAGGGGGGGAGGGGGGGGGGCGCACGCACAACGGCACCAGCAACAAAGAAAACGAGGAGGAGAAGGCACGCAGAAGTTGAGAATGAAACACCAAGCAAAGAACCGCCGCGCAAGAGGAAGGAAACAAAAAAAAAAGAGAGAGAAAGAAAGAAAGAAAGGAAGAGAAACAATTCATGGCAACCCTCAGACGCCAACACCGCGGCCACGCAGGAGAGCGGCGGGGCCCTGAGGCAACGCACCTGTTAGGGAAAGCTTCCCTGCCCCTGAAGACGCCAAAGGGAAAAGAGGCCAGCAAGACTCACGCCGTGTCGCTGCTGCCTTTCGGACCATCTTTCAAACGTGTGCCGCGGCTGAGAGGGTACCGCTTCTCCAGGCGGGATAACACGCATCTTCCGAAAATGCGAGCCAATTGAAACAACCAGAGCAAGAGGACGACGAGGCGGAGGGTCACAGTAAACCCACGGAACGGATAGCGCTTATTCTTGTCCCCCGTATCATATTCATCCGTTCGAAGTAGCCACTCCATGTACGTCTCCTCCTTCACAAAACGCATGGCGTTGGGCAGCCGCCCACTCCCTGTCGGCGGCCCTTGGATCACCTTTGCTCTGCGGAGCAGCAAATACGTATTCCAAATGTGCTGCTGCATCAGCATCATGCATGGAGGATCTAGGTGAACCCCGTCGGAGAGCGTACAGTATGTAGAATTGCACTTAAAGAAATGCTGGGTTGGAATCACAGGGATATTTAACTGCCAGGCCATTGCCGCGAGCACACGCCGATACAATGGCACCACAACCGGTGCGGCCAAGTCCTCACATCTTTTAAACATGTTGGCTCGCCCAGTAAAACGACTGGCAGAACAATTAAGCGGTAACTGCTCAAGAAACATGAGAACGGGACGGTGATGCACCGGCTTCTGCTGTAATGCATGCTGGATAGCCTCCATCAGCTTCTGAACATGACGAGCCCAATAGTTAACTGCGGTGGGAAGGTGACGCACAGGCCCGCCCAGGTGAGGAACCTTGTTCCGGTTGTTGATTTGCCAGTTGAGGTCCCAGGTGCCTAGGTAGAGCACGACCACGCAGTCGCCACCCGCCCGCCGAATGGTGTCGACAATCAGCGGCAGTGACAAGCTTATGTAACGCAGCTTAAGAAAATGCACCGTGGAATTCCTCAATTCATCCGAGGCGGCGGCAACGGAAGCTGCACTGGACCCCACCCGCGTGTACACTGTCGTGTTCGGCAACGCAACCTCCCTCCGCCAAAGCGCGACGCCCAGCGCGACATGCTCCGACACCTCGGCAATCCTGCTGTACCCATCGATGCGCAAGAATGGCCAAAACGCATTCACGGCATACACAAAATTCCTGTAGGCAATGCTGTCACCGACAAAAAAAAATGGCTCCTCGGCTTGCTAAAGAAGACCTCTTGCTGCAGCTCCTTGACATCCATCGCGCGAAACCCGCAAGGGTTTTCCCGCCAGCAAAACTCGGAGATGTTCACCGGGTGCACATACTGGTCCATGTGCCGCACGCACCACCCCCACGACGGCTGCGCATCCTCCCCGGGGATGCCAGCGTCACCGGGGAACTCGGCAACAAGCACCAGGCTGACCAAACAGAGGCTACAAATAAAGAAACGGCGTCCTCTCATTCGGCTGCGAACTCGCTGCCATGCCACCTTCCACTGCAGCTGCCCCAAAAACAAAAACAAAAACAAAAAGCGGTAACAAAAAGTCAAATAACACCTTTGCACCACCACGCCCACTGACGAAGATGGCACCGCACACAAGCAAAAAATAGAAAACCTGCCAAAGGCGCTTCAAAGTACAGCGCCAAGCGAAAAAAAACAACAACAACATATACACACACACGACAAGAAAAAAAAAAACTAAAACAAACGTACAGCATTTGAAAAGCAGAAAAACAGCAGGTGCAGAAGCAAATCAAACAAAACCACCAAAAGCCGAACCAAGTACACCTTACAAACGGTAGTGAAAAGTGCGGAAACAGATACATTACCAGTAAAAACAAAAACAAAAACGCTCTTAAACAAAGGCAATCATAACATAAAAACACACAGGAAAAAAACCTACTTCCTCTTCGGGGCTTTCTTCTTCGCAGCCTTCCTGGCAGCCGGCTTCTTCGCCGCCTTCTTGGCTGCAGTCTTCCTCGCAGGCTTCTTGGCTGCAGTCTTCCTCGCAGCCTTCTTAGCAGCTGGCTTCCTCGCAGCCTTCTTGGCTGCAGGCTTCCTCGCCGCCGCAGCCTTCTTCGGGGAGGCCTTCCTGGGTGAAGTCTTCTTCACGGGCGAAGCAACAGCCACAGCGTCCGACATGTTTCTTTCCCTTTTCTTGTTTTCTTGTGTCGAGTTCTTTTCGTGCACAGTCAGCAGGCTCTTCCACACAAAGAAACGGCAGGGGGAGCAGTACCCAGACGGCACGCGGCGCATGAGAGTGCAGCAAAATACACACCTGCGGCGCACCACGCAGGGGAAAAGACACACACGAAAACATCTTCAATCCCATACAGAATCTATGATGCATCGCCACAACACCGCCGCGGAGGCGCCAGCGGCGCACGACCCGGGNGAAGGGCAACCGCAGCTCACCATCACTGGCGATGG
>NW_021704874.1:0-7422 GCF_003719485.1 Trypanosoma conorhini | reverse complement strand
CGGGGACGCGGCGGCGACTTCAGCGAGCGGGAGGGCGGCGTCGGTGTCCGGCTGCGCGTGGAGCGCCGGGCGCGTTTCTCCGGCGGCGTCGCGGGCGGGGAGCGACTGCGCGCGCGCTTCACCGCCGCGGCCGACGGCTTCTCCCCGCTGGGGCTCGACGGCATAACACACTCGGAGCGCGGCTGCACGGCAGGCAGGGAGCGGCGGAAGGCAAACAGACAAGAGGAAAAAGGAAGAAAAAAGGAAGAAAAGGAAAACGTGGAAACCTCCGCCCGCCCCCAAAAAAAAGTACACGCACAGTGCGTTCATCTCGCTGGCGACAGCGTACGCCCTGCGCGCCACGCAGCAGCGCCTAGGCCTCAGGGCCGGCCCACGCAAACCAAGCGCGTCCCCCAGACCCGATTTCACCCCCACAACCCCAATTTCCGTCCCCGTGCGTGTGTGTGTGTGTGTTTGCATGCTTATAAATATACAGTAGATGTATATTACATTACATTATGTACAGCTCCCCCGCCCCCTGTCCCTGTCCCAGTTCAGTTTGTGTTAAACATATTTTCTTTTTGGCTTTGCCCCCACCACGTCCTTCTTTCCCCACACACTCACACACCCTCACACACTCGCCCCCCGCCGTCCCCGTTTTGGCTTATTTGTGATTCCTTGCGATCCTGGACTCTCCGCGAGGCAGCCGCGCGGACACGTGCATGCGTCGACGCCGTAGCGCCCCCCGTGTGTCGTTGCCTCTCGCCTCCTCCCCGCGCCCCACCACCACCCCCACTTGGGCGCCGGCCTCCTGCAGGCCTCACACGGCCGGCTCATTCGAGCCAACGTCGCCGTCGACGTCTTTCTCCTTCTCCGCGTCAGAGTTGTATGGGGGGCAGGGGACCGGGGCTTTTCGCTGCTCGCGCAGGTGCCGCCAGTTGCGGCTCTCCACGTACCAGAGCACCAGGTTGTACACCGTGACCGCAAGCAGCACGCACAGCAGCAGCAGCGCGATTGCCGCGTAAGCCCGCACCCAACCGTCGCCCGGCGCCCGATACGCCGCCGCGTTGAAGAGGCAGAGAGTGCCGAGCAGCGCAAGTCCGGCGGTGTGCATCACCGTCTGGAAGAGGGAGCGCATCATGTTGACGCAGAGCGTCACGGCGGCCGCAAGGAACAGCACCGCCGCCATGCAGAAGTACAGGAGAGAGCACCTCTCCAGCGGCGGCTGCAGCGCCGCGAGCACGCCGACGAGGCACAACACCGACAGCTCAAAGACGCACCGGTACGCTCCTCCGCCCCTCACCTGCGCCAAGGCGCCGCCGCACATCCGCAGCTGCGCCGGCGGGCCCCAGTAGCCGACGGGGTACAGCCACCGCACGGGCAGCGGCCGCGTTGCAAACGCCGTGTACTCCATAAACTCCGCCTGGCCGCGGCGCGTGAGGAAGAGGCAGACGCCGGCCGGGAACGCCACGCCGTAGAGGGCGCCGACGACCCCGACCACGTAGTGCTGCGGCTCGGCGCCGGGCGTCGCCA
Source organism: Trypanosoma conorhini (assembly GCF_003719485.1). Taxonomy (NCBI): domain Eukaryota; phylum Euglenozoa; class Kinetoplastea; order Trypanosomatida; family Trypanosomatidae; genus Trypanosoma; species Trypanosoma conorhini. The sequence continues at coordinate 5,910 of NW_021704874.1, read as the reverse complement.
GCAGGAGGACGGAGCAGGCGCAGATGCCGGGGTGCATGGCGCACGCCACGAGGTACGTCAGGCTCGGGAAGCGCAGCGCCGCCCACGCGTCTGCCGCGTCCACGCCACGGCAACGACGGTACGCAACGGTCGCCGCGTAGTGCAGGCCCCCGAACACCGCGACGATCAGCATGTTGCCCACGACCATCCACAGGGGGCCAAGGCCGGCGAAGACCGAGAGGAAGTACGGCAGCAGCGCAAAACTCTCACGCTCCCACGCCGGCGCGCACTTCATCATATTGAAGGTGCCGAATGTCTGAATTTCCAGCAGGGCGCCGAGGCCGCCTCCGACCGCCACAGCCGCCGCCGCCGCGCCGGCGCCGACACCGCTCAGCAGCAGAAGCGCCCGCGGCAGCCCGGGCGGCGTGTTCGAGGCAATCGTGAACGCCCCTTGCAGCACCCCGCTGCATCCGCCGTGCACCGCGCGTGGCGTGTACCGAAGGACGACCTCCTCGTCCATTCCGATAAAGTAGCGGTCGTAGCACGGGCAGCGTGAGCTCCAGCACCCTGTGCGGGTCCGCCGCGTGGCGCAGCCAAGTCGCGTTGCGCAGCAGCGCCCCCCACGGCCCACTGAAGCCGTTCGGCTGCGCCGCCGACGCCAGCGCGAAGCTCAAGTACGGGCGAAGGTCGGCGTCGCCCGCCCAGCGGAACGGCGGCGGCAGCGCCACCGTCAGCCGCTTCGGGTCGGCGCCGCTTGCGCGGATGTCCTCCAGCGTCAGCCCGCGGCCCGACGGCGTGGAGACGTCCAGCGCCGGGCACGCCACGGTGCGGTTGCAGCCGTCCACGCGCGGCAGGTGCACCGGCAGGCAGTCGCGTCCGTAGCCGCCCTCGGCGCAGCGGCAGCGGCAGGAGCCCGACACCGACTTCGTCGCTGCGGCAAAGCAGCTCACGCTGGCGTCGCACGCACCGCACGCCACGGCGCGTGTGTGTCCGGTGATGCCGACGGACGCGTACTCCGCCGGCGCCAGGACCCGCCCGTTGAGCGTCAGGCAGCCGACGACGAACTCCCCGCCGGCGCCCCCAGGCGCAACGCTGCCGTCCATCACGGCGCCGCCGCTGCCGGTGTTGCCGTACAGCGCGAAGGTGCTCTGCGACAGCTCCGTCGCGGGAGCCAACGAGAGCAGCCGCCGCCCGCCGCCGACGGCGTTGCCGCGCACCGAGAGCCAAGACCCGGACGCGAAGGACGCCGCCTCCCGCAGCACCAGCAGCGCGCCGTCGCCGGCCAGCGCCCCGGTGTTGTCGTTCACGACGACGGCAGACGCATTCACCGCGAGCCCCCCCGCAAACACCACGCCCATCCCGGCGTGCAGCTGGCTCTCCGACACGCGCAGCACCGCGCCGCCCGCGAGCACCGCTCGCCCGCCAACGTGCACGGCGTAGTCGCCGCCAAACGCGGCGCCGTCCAGCGCGATGCCGCTGCCGTGCAGCTCCAGCGCGGCGCCCTCGACCACCACCGTCCGCCCGTCCCTCGTGGCCGCCAGGAAGGCAACCCCGTGCATCGCCAGCGTGGAATTCACCAGCCGCAGGTCAGACAGCACCAGCGCCGGGGCGTACAGCGAGGACGGCGAGGACGGCGAGCCCGGCAGGTACACCAGCGGCGTCGGCTCCGTGGTGATCAGCAGGGAGTCGGTGACGGTCATCACGGACCCCGCTGGGAACTTCCCCGCCAGCACAATTGCGCCGTTGAACGCCTCCACGCTGCACACCGACACCTCCAACTGCCGCGCCACCGCCGCCGCCCTCGCGCGCGAGGCGACTGTTCCGCCCATCACGTACAGCACGGCGCCGTTCCGCAGCGACACGTTCTGGACGACGATGTGCACGTCACCTCGCGCCATCCACGGCACGTAGAGCACCGGATGCACGCCGTCCAGCACCACGTGGCGCAGCCTCACCTCGCGCGCGCCGTTCGGCACAACGAACTCCGACTGCACCACCGTATTCTCAATCGCAAAGACGCTCGACGCGGGGACACCAGCGGGCGGCAGCGCGGGCTCCCCCACCGGCACGCACGCCTCGCCGTACCCGCCGCCGCCGCACGCACACACACACGCACCGTCCCGCCCGCTCGCGGACGCCGTCCCGGGCGCGTAGCAATACGTGTCCTTGTCGCAGGCGTCGCACCCAACCACTTCTAGGCGCGCGGCGTCGCCAAAGCCCGCGGCGGCGTACTCGTCCGCCGTCGCCAGGGCACGCCCACCGGCGCGGTTGCACGCCGCCCGCAGGTGCGCCCCCGCGGCGAGCGAGAGCTCCACCGACAGCATCCGCGGGAAGAGCCCCCGGTTGCGCACGAAGCTCAGCGTACTCCCGTTCGCTGTCACGGCGCCGGCGGCGTAGAGCATCTCCTTCGACGCGCTGTCGTGCACGTTCTCCTTCGCCAGCAGCATCGCCCCGCCGTCCAGGTGCACCGTCGACGAAAACGCCACCGCGTGGTCCTGCGTCGACGCGAATTCGCTCCGCACGAACGCCAGAGTAGAGCCCGACACGCGCACCTCCCCGTCCACCGCCACCGCGTGCCTGCACAGCAGGAAGTCGCTGTCCACAAACGCGAGCACGGAGCCGCCGCTGGCCGCCACACCACCCTCCACCGACACGCACAGCCCCAGCGCGGTCTGCACCGAGAGCCGGTCCAGGTACAGCGCACCGCGCGACGGCAGCGCGACGCCGCCGACCACCAGCACGCCGACAGCGTCGCCGAACATCGCCACCACCTGCGTGCGCGCGACGGTCAGCACGCTCCCCGTCAGGCTCACGCCGTACAGCACGAGGCATCCCGACGCGCCGCCGAGGTCGTAGGCGCCGCGGTACGCAACGCGCGTCTCCGCAATCAGCACAGAGTCCACCACCGTGACGCGCGAGCCCGGCGGGTATCGGTTCGCCAGCAGCACGCCGCCGCCGGAGCGCGACTCAAGCCCGCTCACCAGCACCTCCACCTGCAGGCCCTCAGGCGGCTCAGACGCCCACCCGACAACGTACAGGCTCGCCCCGCCCACGAACGTGCAGTTTGCCAACGTCACGTTGCGCGCGCTCCCAGACATCGCGGCCACGTCCACCACGACGTCCGCGGCGAAGGTCACCCCCACGTAGCACACCGCCGACTGCTGGAACCCGGCCATGACTTCCCACGTCACATTCATGTCCCGCACGCACGGATCTTCATAGTTCATGGGAATGTCGACGGGCAGGCACGCGCCGCCGTGGCCGCCCTCCGCGCACGTGCAGGCGCAGCCGTCACCCGAAGCCGTCGTCGTATACCCGGGGAAGCACGGCGCCGCCTGGCCGCACTTTCCCCCGCAGCTCTCCACCTTGACGGAAAAAACCGCGCCGAGACCCTTCGGCACCGCGTCCGTCGCGTCCGTCGCCTCCGCCAGGTGGTTGCAGGCGAGAACAAGGACCGAGGAATTATCCCCCTTTGAAATACTGGAGGAGCTGAGCAGCGCGGCGTCCCCCGCACCGTCACGCACAGGGGACACGCTGTTGCCGGACACCACCAGACGCGACCGCCGCGTCGTTACAGGCCCGACGCGGCACACGACACTCGCGTTGTCGTGTGCGGCGTTCTTGTGGATCCACACCCAAGAGTCCAGCAGCTCCACCGCCCCCTCCGCGTGCAGCACCGACCTCACAACCAGCCCCACGTTGCGTTCAAGCAGCAGGGCGGACTTCTCCGTCAGCGACAGGGAGCCAAAGCGCACAAAGCTCTTCAGCGCGCCGGAGACGACGCTGCGCGCCACGCTGACCACCGAGTTGTTCCGCACCTGCACCGCCGTCCCACTAGCGCCGCCTGCCACGTGGAGCCCCGCGCCGCCGCCGCCCGTGACGGTGAAGGTGTTGTCCGCCATCGCGAATGCCGAGTGCGACCGCACTGCCACGCCACCCTCCGCGACGTACACCGCGACGGAGTCCGGCCCCGCCGTGTGAAAGCTGTTGCCCTCGAGGAGAAGCGTGGAGCGGGTGCTGAGCGTCAACTCCCGCGCGAGGAGGCAGGCCGGGTGGTCGAACACCACGCCCGGCACCGGAATGGCCCGCGTCACGTTGAAGCGGTTCCCGTCGACGCTGATGGTTGTGCGCGGCGGGAACGCGCCGGTGGGGCTCAGCACGGCGTCCTCAAAACTGTTGCGCGTCACGACGATGTTCAGCAAACCCACGGCCGGGTTGGCGGCGCCAGCAATAATGAGCGCCGCCCCCCGCTCCCACCGGCAGTCGTCGAAGGTGACGCTGGCGGCCTCCCCGGCCATCGCGGCGACGTCCACCGTGAGCCGCATAAACGCCCCGCTGAAGGTCACGTTGCGGTAGCACAGCCGCGACAGCCCGGCACCCACCGTCTGCGTCACCTCCGGGTACGCCATGTCGCTGACGCAGTCGCCGTCGGCAGGGGGCTGCGGCAGCGAGAGCGACGGCGGCGGCGGCGGGAGCGCCAGGCGCGACGGGACGCACGCGTCACCGTACCCGCCCGCCGCGCACTCGCACGTGCAACCGTTTCTCGCCGTCGTCAGCGCGTCAAAGCAGAGGCCACGTGGCTCGCACGCCCCGCACTGCGCCACCGTCGTCACGCCTTTGATGCCAACGGCCGTCATTGCCGCCTCCGTCGTCAGTAGCTCTTTCCCTACCGTCAGGCAGCCCGCGACGAACTTGTGCCCGGCGTCGGCGCCTTCCTTTAGCAGCGCCTGCGTCGGGCCCGTGGCCCGCATCTTGCAGCCCGTCAGCGTCAGCGCACTGCTCCCGTCGAGGTCCACGGCGTAGGCGGAGGCGGCACGGAGCAGTTCGGCGGCCTCGACGTCGTTGTCACGCAGCTCCACCCAGCTCGACTGGCGCGCGGTCCAGGCACCGTAGAGGTAGACGCCGAACCGCACCGGGCCACGGTTCCCCACCATGCGAAGGACACTGAGGTTCTCCAGTGCGACGTCCCTGCTGTCCAGGATGCTCTCGCCCGAGAGCACCACGTTGTTGTGTAGCGCCAACACGGAGCGGTTGGCCAGCTTGGTCGCGCCGCGCAGCTCCACAATGGACTTGGCCCCCGCAAGGGTGCAGTGCTGCACGTACAGCGCGCTCCCCTCCAGCAGCGTCAGCGACTCCTCCACGGAGAGGCAGGAGCCACTCGGGAGATACCCCGCCACCCGCCGTGGGCGGCGGAGGTTGACGTCGCGCAGCAGCAGCGCGGAAGCGCCGGTGAGCAGTACGTCCCGCAACGCCACTGCGGCAAACCTGTTGGAGAGGCCGTTGGTGCCAACGGCTAGGGAAATTTGCTCTGCGTCGACCTCTGTGACGGCGATGTCGGTGCCGCGCGGGAGGGCATACGAAATGTACACGCTGGCCGACCGCATCACCGTCCTGTGCACGCGGATCAGGACGCCAGCGGACTCCGCCAGGTCGCGGCCGCCCATAAAGTGCAGCGCGGCCCCGTCCAGGAACGTGCACCCAGAGAAGGTGATGTTGATAGGGAGGTGCAGCGGCATTCGCGTGAGCGAGAACTTCGCCACCGCGCCCGCGCCGCTGAAGGTCACGCCCACGTAGCAGTGGTGCGTCTTCCACATGTCCAGTGAGACGTTTGTGAGCGTCTGGCCCACCACGCAGCCCGTGCTCGTCTCCACAGGCGCCTCCGGCCGCGGCACCGCGGCGGCTCCAAACATCTCCGGCCCAGGCACGCGGCACGCCGCGTCGCCGTCCTTGCAGGCGCCGCATTCCACCCGGCGGGCCGCCGCGAAGGCGTCCAAGTACGTCAACTCCGCCCCGTCCTTCGTGTTGCAGCCCGCCAGCAACGCCGCCGGCGGCGTCACGCTCGCCTTGGCTTGCAGCGTCGCGGGAGCGGCGGGGCCCTCCACAACGTTGTGGGCGAAGACGGCGTCGCTGCCGCCGCCTGTCAGCGTGAGC
>NW_021704871.1:5687-7474 GCF_003719485.1 Trypanosoma conorhini | reverse complement strand
AGTGCGTACCCTGTTGCGGAGCGGGTGAGGGTGTTGTCTGGCATGTGCGATCGCTGGAATGTTCGTGCGGGTCGTCTTGGGCGGAACGTCCCCGTCGACGAGCACGTGGCGCAGGCGGTGGAGCGGCTGGCGGTGCGGCTGAGCCAGGTGCTGCAGCAGTCGGTGGGCGGCCACGACTCCCGTTTGGGCTGGTCGCTGGGCACGCAGGATCGGCGTGCCGTTGGCTGGGGCGCATCGATGTCGCCGGAGACGATGTCGCTTTTGGCGTCGGTGGCGTCGCCGCCGCGGCGGGGCGACCACCTGGAGCCGTTGGCCGCGTCGACGGCCTCTTTTGGCGGCTCGCTGACTGTGGTGGCCCGCCCACCGCCCCACTTGAAGTTTTTGCGCCGGTAAGTTCCCTGCCGCGACACGCGTGGGCTGCGCGGTGTGCTGTGGCGTGCGTCCCTCTGTGCCGACGCGACTTCGCGTTGCAACCGCGGTTGTGTGGCGGCTGCCCCACTCTTTTCACAGTTTTCTCCGATGGAGGTTGGCCTGCGTCGAGCTGCTATCTTTTCCTTTTTTTCTGAATGCGTGGATTATTTTATGTGAGGTGTGTGCGCTTCTGTTTTTTTTTGTTGTGCTTACGGGCCGTTTCTGCGTCGGTTGCGCGTGTCTGAAAGATGCCGTGGGGGATGTGCTTTGGGCTGCGAGCATTCCTCACCGCACGTTCAAAATGTGGGCGGCTGCGATGGCGTGTCGGGCGTAGCCTTGTGTATGGCTGGGCTGCGCGGCATTTTATTGTGGGCAGGGCACACCGTGCGCTTCTCTGGAGGCGCAGTGGGTGCCTGCCGTTGGCAGGGCAACTTGTGGAAGGCGGCGGCGGACGTTTCCCCACCGCGGCGCTCGCGCGGGATGATAGGCTGCGTCTGGGCTTCAGTCTGTGTCCTCGTGCTCTGAGCGTAGTGCAGTGGCCGGTGTTCTTTCTTTCTTTACTTTTTTGTTTTCTCTGCCCCTTCGCTGACAACCGCGCCAGTGCCGTGGGCGCGCCCTGCGCATGCGTCTCTGGAACTGCACCTGTTGGGCTGGGCTTTGCCGCAATCCAGGCGAGGGCTGGCGGATGCCGCTAGCCGTGTTTAGTCGTGGGGGCCCGGGTCAGGTTTCGAGGGCCGGACAACGGCGCAACGGGACGTGTGCGGGTTCAACGTCGTTGTGCGTGGTTTGCTTTAAGCGGTGACGGTAAAAGAGGTTGATGAGGATTGTTTAGTGCAGTGGCACCTCCCGCGCAGGGGATTCAGGGCGCCGGGCAAGGGCTGCTGCTGGCAGCTAGGGAAGCGGGGGGAAGCGACTGTGGATTGTCTGCGTGTGGAACTGCCGCCCGCGGGTGGACGTGCATGGATACTTTTGGGCTCAAAGTGGTGTTAATGATCTTGCTATTACTTTTCAATTTAAATGTTTGCCACGCGCTTCGCGTTGGTGATGGGAGCCACTTTTGTGTGACTGTGCCTTTCTCCTTTACTCACTCATATCCTTTGCTCTTGACGGCCGCGTGTGCGCTGCGTGCCCCCCCGCTTCTGCTTCCCTGCTCCTGTGCGGTGCCCCTCGCCGGGCTGCTGGCGGGGCGGCCGCGGGAGTTGTGCCGGCGTGCGTGCGTTCGCCGCCGCCGCCGTCGCCGCCAGTGCGAGCTGCTGATCTCTCTGCTTCTCTTCGTGTGCGTGCGGCTCTTCCGCGGCGCAGGAGTTGGTTGCTTCCTAGTGTTTTGCGATGTACATACTTTTGCTGCTGTGCTGCCTCTGTGCGGCGCGGCGGCG
>NW_021704871.1:0-5662 GCF_003719485.1 Trypanosoma conorhini | reverse complement strand
GTATATGCGTGTGGTCCCCATGTAAGTAAGTGTGTGCGTGTGTGTGGGGCGGCGTTGACCATGCCGCCCCTGACGCTCCCCCCTCCCCCCGCGGCACCGTGCGACGGGTTTGGCTCGGCGCCGGGTTCCTGCGGGTGCATGTATAACCCTGAGGGATTGGCTGTAATTCGAGTACCCCCCGTTTCTTCTCCCGCCGTTGTTTCCCCGTTCTTCGGCTCCACCTTCTCCTCCTAACGGCCGCGTGTGCGCTGCGTGCCCCCCGCTTCTGCTTCCCTGCTCCTGTGCGGTGCCCCTCGCCGGGTTGCTGGCGGGGCGGCCGCGGGAGTTGTGCCGGCGTGCGTGCGTTCGCCGCCGCCGCCGTCGCCGCCAGTGCGAGCTGCTGATCTCTCTGCTTCTCTTCGTGTGCGTGCGGCTCTTCCGCGGCGCAGGAGTTGGTTGCCTCCTAGTGTTTTGCGATGTACATACTTTTGCTGCTGTGCTGCCTCTGTGCGGCGCGGCGGCGCGGCGCGGCGGCCGTTGTGCGGTACGACACGCAGACCGTGCGTGCGGAGGATGTGCCCGGCCTCCCTGCCGATCACTGGGCGCAGTACGACGAGGCCGCCTTCGAGCGCGGGCGCGGCTCCTTCGTCGCCGGCTACAACGACGCGCCGTACTTTGAGGCGCTCAACATCTCCTCGCCGTTCTTCAGCCGTGACTCCGTGCGGTGGCACGTGTCGTCGGACGGCTTTCTCGCGCCGACGCCGGCGCCGCTGTGCGGCTTCTTCTGCTCGGACGCGGCGCCGGACACGCTCTTCGGGGACTACGAGTTCGGCAGCGCGATCTACGGCGGCGGCGGCGACTGGCCGATGATAGGGCTGTACGTGGCGGACTTGAACCCCCCGGCGGCGCGGCTGTCACCGAGTGTCCGGGTGCACGGCGTGGGGGGCGCCGGCGGCGACGCGGGGCACGAGCGGGTGACGGTGGAGTACCGCGACGTGCCGCTGACTGCGTGCGGGGCGGCGGCGGAGACGCTGACGGCGCAGGTGGCGGTGTGGGCCAACGGCACGATCGTGATGCGGTACCGCCGGGTCCCCGCGTGCGGCAGCGCCTCGGTGGGCCTCGTGCTGTCGAAGCGCGAGCGTGTCGTCGCGACCTCCTCGCCGCGTCCGGTCGGCATCGCGGCGATTCGGTACGAGCCTGTCGCGGACTTGTGCGCCACGGCCGTGGGCGAACCCGCCTGCGCCGCTGCGGGGCGGGCGTGCGTGTGGTGCGCGGCGACGGCGGAGTGCGTGGCGGCGTCGCTCGCCGGCAGCCGCTGCCCGCACGGGGGCTTTCGAGCGGCGTCGGTGAGCGACGAGTTTTACGCGGTGGCTGTGGGGCAGGGCGCCGAGCTCGTCGACCTCGCCGCGCTGGGCGGGCACGTGCGGGCGGCGCCGGCCGGGCAGTCGCTGCGGCTGGAGCTGGGGTTCGACTTCCCCTTCTTCACGAGGGACCAGGCGTCGCACAGGACGAACACGACGCACCTGCTGTCGGCGGGCCTCATTTCTGTCTTTTCCCCGACGCAGCGGTGCGGGCCGATTTGGAACGTGTGCCCCGACGGCAACTACACCTTCGCCGTCGCGCCGTTCGCCACGGCGGGGCTGTGGGGGCCGGGGACGTCCATCACGTACGCGCGCCTCCCCGAGCGCAGCGGGGCGGGCGTCCTCTGCCAGCGGCCGCCGTGCCCCCCGGGGTTTGTGGTGGAGGTGGCCAACGCCTCCTCCTTCGCCTCCTTCGCTCGCTCCGCGACGTACCAGGTCTACCTCGACGCGGGCGGCGCGGTGGAGTTCCGCTACGGCCTGCCGGTTGCGGCGGCGGTGGCGAGCGCCCCCGCGTTGGACTTCTTCGCGTTCCCGCCGCCGTTTGTTGGCCTCTTCCGGTACCGCGTGGAGGACGCGGCCACGGTGATGGTGCCGCCGTCGCTGATTCGCACCGGCACGCGGATCCGCTTTGACCCCACGAGGAGGTGCAACGACTGCGGGCGCGGCGGCACGTGCGACCCCGCGAGTTCGCGGTGCGTGTGCGCCGCCGGGTTCAGCGGTGCCGCGTGCGAGCTGTGCGCTGCGGGGAGCTACGGCCCGGGGTGCCGCCCGTGCCGCCGCTGCGTGAACGGGGGCGAGTGCGACGAGGGCGTGAACGGGACAGGTGCCTGCCGGTGCCCGGAGCCGTTCAGCGGGGCGGAGTGCGAGGTGCGGTGCGAGGGGCCGTTCGACTGCGGCCACTGCAACCGCCGCGGCGGGTACTGCGAGTGCGGGGTGTGCCGCTGCGACGCGGCGGCGGGGTGGGGCGGGGCGAACTGCGACGTGCTCAACGACCCCTGCTGGCGCCACTCGCTCGACGGCTGCGAGGTGTGCGGCAGGGACGCGTGGAACGGGTGCGCCTTTTGCTTCGACGGCATGTGCCACTCCACCCGCCTCCGCGGCACCCCGAACGGGTACGCGTGCTCGTACACCACGCCGGCAGAGGACGGGGCCCGCTGCGTCCCGGTGGCGCAGGCGGACGCGCGCCAGTTCGACGCGGGCTACGCCGCGGTGGCGGGTCTGGGCGCTGCCGCGGTGATCTCAGTGGTGGCGCTGCTGGTGCTTGCGCCCATCGCGGTGCGGAGGCGGGAGGTGTACGACATACTGCATGCGGGTGCCGCCGGCGGTGCGCCCGATCACCGACGCGGGCGCCGTCGGCGCGAGGTGGTGCAGGCCGTCTTTGTGCAGCAGGCGGCGCTGAGGGGCGGGCGCAGGCACGTGCTCGGCGTCCCGCTGAGGCAGGTGCCGCTGGCGAAGCTGCACGAGAGCCAGCGGGCCGGCCTCTCGTAGCGGAGGGGACGCCGCCTGCCCCCGGTGCCCCGCCCCCTGCTTTCTCGGCGCTGTGGCGTTGTGGAGGCACGCACTCGCAATCGACCTCCCCTTCCCTCACCCACTCCCTCTTTCCTTCTCTTGCGGTGCACGTGTCCCTCTGCCTTGGCGCCGCCCACGCCCCCCTCTCTCTCTCCTTTGCCGCCCTCTCTTGCCCGCACCCTCTCTCTCCTCGCTTGCCGCACACACGGCGTAGTTTGTGCGGCGTGGTCTCTGCGCAGAGAAGCAAAGCAAGCGGCCGGGCGGGGCGATGGCGCGGAAGGGGCGGAGGACGGAGGACGCGTGGATGAAGAACCACCCGATGGAGGGGGACGACGTCGTCACGAGCTTCTACGACCTGCTCTGCAAGCGCAACCCCAAGACGATGAAGCCGTGCCGCAACGTGTTTGTGCCCGACACGGTGGTGTACGAGCACAACTTCCCGCGCGGGTGGTACACGACGGACGTGCGGGCGCGCGAGGTGACGCGGCGGCAGGGCAAGGACCTCGACGCCGCCACGATCGAGGCGGGCTTCAAGCGGGGCGTGAGCGAGACGTGCCCCATCGTGGCGACGTACCTGTCGACGCTGGAGGAGGACGTGGGCGGCGGCGCCAGCGAGACCACCACGCAGGTGGAGGTGCTCAACACGGAGAGCGTCGGCGGCTTCATCGCGCGCAAGACGAAGCGGGCGGGCATCCTGCAGCGCTTCGTGTTCCCGAAGGGGTACCACAACAGCGTCATCAGGGCGGTGTGGAGCCCCCGCGTCGCCATGATTCAGCGGCGCACGAACAAGTTCCCCATCGCGGACCGCAAGCGCGCGGAGAACGACCCCTTTGCCATCACCGTGACGTACGAGGGGCCGGAGTACCTGAGCGAGGAGGGCGCCGTCTCGGCACACGTCGCGTTCGAGGTGAAGAGCGTGTGCGCCGACATCGTGACGCACTTCTTCTACACGGAGCACAAGTACATCACGCGGATGGTGCTCTACTTCAAGAGCGACGCGAGGGACCGGCTGTGGCTGCTGTGGTGCGGCTCGCTGCGGGTGGCGGACCGCAACTCGGCGAGCGAGATGCCGGTGAACCTGGCGCCGAAGTTCGGTGAGCCGGCGCAGGAGGGCGACCTCGACGAGGACGTGGCGCTGCGCACCGCCGACCAGGCGTACTTCCTCGTGACCCGCGACGAGTTCTTCCGCGAGACGTACATGCGCGGCGAGCGGCCGGCGGAGACGCGGGCGGCGCGCTCGAGGGAGTCGCGGTCGCAGGCGCCGGTGTCTTCCGCGGCGGGGGCGGGGGCGGACGCGGCGGCGGCGGCGAGGGGCGGCGACGGCGGAGAGGAGCTGCCGGCGGAGCTGCGGGCGCCGAGGGAGCGGCTGCGGGCGCAGGAGGCGCTGGTGCTGGATGCCTTCAGCGACCTCTTCTACAGGGCGTACAGCCACTTCCTCGGCGGTGCCGCCGCGCCGTTTCTGCTGCTGGTGCCCCCGCAGGTGGTGGACGCTCTCACGGAGGGCGGCGTGGCGGAGCTGATGCGTGTGCTGAGGCTGCAGCCGGAGCCCGGCGTGGGCGGGGACGGCGCGGGGGCGGGGGCGATGGCGTACGCGATTCCCCCCCGGTTCAGGGCGCCCCTCGCGCAGGTGGGCGACACCGCGGCGGGCTGGATCCGCGAGCACTTCGCGGCCCGCTGGGAGGCGGTGAGGCAGGGCGCCCTTGCTGGCGGCGGGCCGGCGCGCGTGCCGTCTGCTGGCGCGGGGGCGGAGCGGGCGGAGGGGCGGGCCGGCGACGATGGTGACGCGCAGCTGCGGGCGGCAGCCGCGGCCGTGGGAGGCGGCGGCGCCGAGTCCCCCCCGTGATCCACGCGGCGGCTGTGAGCGGCGTCCGCGGCTGCCCGCTGGGGCTGCCTGGCTTGTGGAGGATGCGGCGCCGATCCGGCCCTGCCGCTTGCGCCCCTGCAGGGCCCCTCTCCCCGGCGTGGTGGTGCGGTGCCGTTTGTGTGTCGGGTGCCCCGTCTTTCGACTGCTGCGCCCCGCCCTCCTCCGGCCGTGCGTCGCGCGCGAGGTGCGACAGCGCCGGTGCCACGAGTGCGGCCAAGTGTTGGCCGTGGGCGTTGGGTGCGTCGCGCGCTGGTTGACGCGGAGGCACGCGAAGGGCGCGGGCAGCCGCGCGGCGCGCACAGGCGTCCTCGCAGCGATGTATCGCGCAGCTGTGCGGGGCGACCGCGATGGCGTGGGAGGCGATGTAAATAACAACCCGCTCCGTTGTTGCTGCAGGGTTGTGCCCAGGCGTGCGCACTGGCGTTTCTGGCCTCCCCGCTCAAAAGGCAGTCTGCGGCTGTTGCAGACAAGACGGTTCCTTTTCTCCTCCGCCGCCTCCTGTGCACCGTGTCTGTCTTTCCCCCTTCTCCCGCTTTCCATTTCTTTGCTGTAGGAATCCACAGGCTACACAGCAAGACAGTTGCAGGGCAGCAGCGGTTATGGCGGTGTGTTGGGGGCGGCGCGGCTGCTGTGCGCAGCTGGGCTTGCGGCCCTCTGCGGCGGCGCCGTGCCTTCTTGTCCTTGTCGTCGTCGTCCTCCCTCTTCTGCTGCTGCTGCCCCTTCCATGTGGCGCTGCTCGGTCTGCGGCGGTTCAAAAAGAAGTCAAGGTTGTGTTTTTTCGCTTCAATATCCCGAGGCTTGATGATTTTTCCAGGAACATCGTTGCGGGGCTAAAGGCTTCGTTGCACTCGCGGAACTTCGTTGTGGAGGACGATGTGCGTGTGGATGTTGTCATGCAAAACACAACATTCGCCACTTATCCAGGGGAACTTTCTTCGGTGTTGAGGAA
>NW_021704873.1:0-7469 GCF_003719485.1 Trypanosoma conorhini | reverse complement strand
CCGTTCGTGTTCCCCCCCCTCCCCCCCCCCCCTCCTGCTGGAGTTTGCTTGTGAGTTGGCGTCTTGCCGCCTCCTGCCGTCGTCTGTTGCCCGCTACTTTTCCCATTCTTTTTTTTTGATTTCCTTCTTTGCTTCACGCGTTACGTGGCGCCGCGGCTCGCCGTCCTTCCCTTGTGTGCGGGAGTGTGTCTCCCTGGTGTTGTTGCGGCGCGGGCAGCAACGGGCAGGAGGAACCGCGCGCGAAATTCGAAGAGAAGGAAAATAAGTAACTGTGCGCCTGGCGCTGTGTGGGGGAATGTATGCTGTGGGAACGAAGTGAGAACAACGAAAGCAAGAGGCACCCGCCTGACCCTCCCAAAGGAAAAAAGAAAATGCACGGACGACGAGGAGAGGAAACAAGCAGACGCATGACTGTATTTTCTCTGTTTCGTGACCTCGGTGTGTGTATATATATATATATACATCTGTTGGTGTGTGGACATAGTTGTAGATATATATATTTTTTTCCGCTCTCCCTATTCCTCTCTGAGTGTGTGCATTCCAACCGATGTGTTTCTTGCGCCCCCCGTCACTGTGACGCATTTTCCATTTCCTTTTCTCTGATTTTTTTTAAAAAATATTATTCTCTCTTCTTACTTCTTCCGCGGTCTTCGCTGACGACATGCACCCGTCCCCCATGCACTCCGCTGCACAGTAGGGAACAAGCGAATCAAAACCTTTGAACGAAAAGCTTGGAAGGTCATACATACATACATACATATATTAAAATAATTCACTTATTAGTTTATTTCATCTCTGTGCACATATAAAGGAAATAATACTTATCTGGGGATTAGGAGAGGATTTTCGTCAAGAAGTGGCAAAATAACACACATACATCACACACATTTACGCGCAATTACTGACGGACAAGTGGAACAAGCGAAGGGAGAGGGGCATTTGAGGGGTTCTGAAAAGTCTGGGTGGGATTCATTAGGGACGGAGCCCACGAAAAAAAAAGTGAATAAGTAAACAAGGCAAGCATCACCGAATAGTCAGTGGAAGAATAAATACAATCACTGACGTCATCAACACTCAGCTGAGAGAGGCGCACGAGGTAACAAGTGAAAAGTAGACATTGAATTTCATTTGTTTGGTCATCTATTTCCGCCCCACATACGCAAATACAAGCACATTTTATTTCTTTAAATATATATATATATAGCTTCAGTTGTTGTTGTTTTTTTTCTGTTTCGTTGTGTGTGTGTTTTTTTTTGTCCCCCTGCCTTCTTTTTTTCCCCTACCGGCCTCATTGCGCTACATTTCCCGTCCGACTACCGGCCGCGGTTCCTGCACTTCTTGCTTGCAAGTGTCGAGAAAGGGACGGACCAAGAACCAGAGGTGGAGAGCGTCTCTGGACAGAGTGCTGCATATTATTAATTGGCAAGTACAACTTTATTCAGTGCACCGACCGCTGCGGTCCCACTGTGTGCTTGTAGTTTACGCAAACGAGTTGGGATATACCGTTTAATTGCGTTATTCCTTTTTTTTTAGGTTTTCGTCTGGCTTCCGCTCCATTCCGTGGGCAAGCTGCTTTCCAATCTTTGGCTGCTGCCGTTGTTGTTGCTGCTGTTTATTCCTTGCAGCTGCCTGCGCATCGGTGATATTTGAGCGGGGATTCTTGTTATTGCTGTTGTGAGTGTTGCCGGCGTAAATCTTTCCTTTTGGCCATTCAACGCAAGATGGGAAAATTTTTGGGGTTGAGTTCTTCGGAGCTCAAGGCCCTCAGCCTCCCTTCCTCTCTGCGTTTCCTCCTCGGCGTGGAGTATGATGTTTTGATGTGTGTGACAGAAGTGGGCAAGCGCCGAGCGTGTACGATCCGCTTTCCTACTCTGGGAAACAACTTTCAGAAACTCCTCGAACTTTGCGCGGAGCGCTTCGGACTTGTCTGCACACACCATGAGGATCACTCACTTCTCTCCGGGACGGCCGTGATACCGCCGTTACGCTACATTGATTACTTACCCGGGGCATTGCATGCGGAGGAGTTGCTGGGTTGCCTCGGGGTGAAACCTGTAACAGCTCCAAGGCGTTGTGGGGCATCGTTACACGACTTCGTGGCATCCTTTATTGATTACAGTGAGTACAATACAGATGCTTCACTTGTCGATGTGCATGGCACTGGGTTTTACTTGACGATAGACCATGGTCTCTCTATGGCCACCCATAGCCATCTCGTGAAGATCAACTTTCACAAGGGTTTTAGTTTGGAGGAGGCACTTCGTGAATTTGAGGAGTTTAGTGGTTGGAGTACATTCGACATACGCTTTGAAGACGTGGATGACAAACTTGCGGGCGGGGTTGTAGTGATGCCCTCGGTTCAGGACGCGTGTGATCTGTTTGAAAAGTACGAGGATGAGGACTCCGACGATGAAGGGGAGATACTGCCATTTATGCTTCGCCCAGTCGCCCCACTCACGTCGGTGCCTTCTGTGGAGGATTCTGCCTTGAAAAAGCTGCGGGATCAGCACTGGGGGGAAATTGAAAAATTCTGGGAACGCTTCCCGAAGTGGAAAAATTGTGTCGTGGTTTCAAACCTCTACGACTCTGCCTCACTGGAGGAGACGCTGCCGCTGTTTAAAGGTCTCACCATCACGACCTCCTCAGTGGTGGAGGACAACTCACCCGCGCGGCGACGACGCGTCTTCGTGACCTTTGCGACCCCTGATGACGCCAAAAAAGCGCTTTTTGTGGACGGCAAGAGCACGAAGGGGAAAACGTTGCGGGTGCAGGTGTCACCGCCGTACCTCAATGAAAGCCGTCGGGGGCGCGTGCTGGGAAGTCGACCGCCCTCGCTTTCAGAGCCATCCGCACAACCGCCGGGCGCAGAGGCGCATGCAGGGTCTTTGAGTCCTCCGCTTCACCTGCAAGAAAAACGTGACGCTGCTGCTGGCGGAAATTCCGAGGTCGCCTCCACGCCGGCGGGAAGAGAAGGAGGTAGTAGGAGAGTTGGCGATGAGAAGTGCTGGAATACGCCTGCGTTGTCGAGCAGCACACCGACACATGCCTCCACCCCAGCTGCCCTGCCGGCTGCGCTCGCATCTAGGGAGGGAGGAAGCCAAAGGAAGACAGTGCAGCTGCCAATACAGCCACACTGTAGTCCACCTCTGTTAGCATCCACGATGAATGCAAATGCCAGAGAGTTTATTCCGTCCTCAACATATCAGTCAGCCGCCACCTCAACTGACTACTACCCGTCGCCAATGCAAATGGCCTTCGTGCACGAGGGTTACGGGCCGCCGCCACCTTGTTACCCCACCGTCGCTGTGGCACCTGTTAGTGTGGTTGGTTCAATGGCTGCTGTGCACCGAAGTTCAAGAGGCGGGGCGGCCCCACCGCCGTACGCCGCGCCGCCGCCGTATGCTATCGCCACTGGACAGAATATACAAATCATGCCATCACCGCCGCCACCACCACCACCGCCGCCGCCGCCGCCACCACCACCGCCATCGGCATCACCACATATTTGAACCGCCGGCGAGAAACAAACTGAAGGTGCGGGCAGGTTGCCAAAGCGGAAAGCAGAAAACGGAGGGAGAAGGAGCGAGAAAAAAGAAGAATATAATGATAATAATAAACGAGGGAAAAGAGCAGAAACAAAAAGTAAAAAAGCGAAGCGCATCCGTTGATGACCAACACCGCCTGTCACCTTCGCTTTCCACCCACGCAAGCTTCCTATTGGGGCAGGGCAAAGGTCCCGCAGGCAAGGTGGGAACAAGAGAGACGTAATGACTTGACTCAGAGAGTAATTGCAGCATCTTTTTGTTGTTGGTGTTGCTTAAAAAAAAAGATTTTTTTATTTTCTTTTATCAAGGAATGTCAAATGTTATAAAAAAAAGAGGAAGAAAATATGGAATTGCAGAAGGGAAAGAAATACAGATCAGTGATGTCACTTGGTACGTCGCCCCGTATGCGTGGTTTCCACCACACATGTTTACATTGAGATTGATAAGGCAAGGGGGCTGCTGACCCACGCCACACTGTGGTCTCTGGTTTCATTCCTGCCGCTGTTGTCGTTGGGGTTTCGGGGCGTCTACTGAACACGCGGGCGGCGGCACCGCTGAAGTAGGCCGTGTGACTTTTGTTTCCCTCTTTTCCTCCGTCTCGTTCCTTGACAAGTGAAAACGCCGCTGGAGAAGTTGCTGTTCCCAAGTTTGGTAAGAAGCGGTAAAAGGGCAGAGACGACAGTGAAGGAGGGAAAGGGTGGGCGGGTGGGGAAAAAGGAAGTATTGAATCGGGGAGAGGGAAACTCAATCCACACGAAGCAAAGGAGAGAGCCGGCCTTGTATTGAACGAAGCATCTTCAAACGACAAGAGTGTAAAGGAATGGATGACAATAAAAATATTTTTGCAGCTTCGGGTCGTGTGGGGTGTCGCGGACAACAAAATCAACTGGAGTTGTTCGAGCAAATTGTCGTTGTTATGCGCCATGGAGAGCGCCGCGACGGGGCGGTTGGCGCTGAACCAGAGGCTGATCCCCCGCTGACTGAGAGCGGTGCGGCGCAGATTGCGAAAACTGCCGAAAAACTTCGTGTCATGCTGGGAGAAAAAAAAGCAAGAGAAATGCTTATTATTGTTTCGCCCTTTTTACGGACGCGTCAAACCGCCGAAGTGTTGCGCCAGTGTGGAATTGGTGCTTTAGAGCCTCCACTTGTCGACAACACTCTTTGTGAGGTGTACGGACCCTTGCGGATAAAGGGCATCACTGCCCAAGTGTTGCCGGATGCGGTCGTGAAGAAGGGTTCTGGTAAATTACCGCAGTGGGGGGAGTCTATTGAACTGGCGTCAGAGCGCTACGTAGAGAATATGCTCCGTAACTCCCACAGTTATCCACATAATAATTTATTACTTGTAACCCACGGAGACGCCATAAGTGCTATTGTAACGGCCTTGTATCCAACGCGCGTTGTGTACGAGACAGAATATCTCTCCTTCATTGCTCTTAAGGGAGGCTCAAAAAGTGGATCTGGTGGTGGCACAGACTCGTATCGGTTGTTTAACTCGAGCGGAGTACGTTGGATCGAGGACGCTCTTAGCGCGACGCGGCATTCAAATGAGTCTAGCGGTGAGTATCACCGCATGAATTTTGTTGTCAATGCGATTGACGGATCCCGGGATACGACTAATGGTTCTCATGATGTAACAGAAAATGCCTCCGCAGGAACTACTATTTTGTTCCGCCTTATGCTAATTAGTTCACAGGCTTTGACGCTGCCTCTGTGGTCTCATGGAGGCAGTGCTGCGATTTACGTGGGTGTGGTTATTGCTCTGGAGTTGGTTTCGGTTGCTCACTCTCTGAGGTTGTTGCGTTGCGTGCAGTCAGATGTGACGTCCAGCTCCGTGGAGCATATCCGTAGGCTGACGCCACGCCAAATCGCCTTCCTTGGGTGTGGCATAAGTCCAAAACTGCAAAGGTGCGTTCTCTCCCTTGGAATGTCTCTTGTAAAGGCGGTTGGAATATTTGTGTTATGCATGATCGTTGCCACATTCGCAACGGCATTTAGCAAGTCGCAGTTTGTTGTCATGCGAGAGTCGTATGCCGCGGCCTTTGCATCAGGCAGGAAGTTTATTGTGTTTGTTTTATTTGTGGTGTTTGATACACTTCGCAGGTTCTATGAGGTGGAACATTTGGCATAAAAACGTATGGCCATTATTGTTTTTTTTTTTTTGGGGGGGTGTGGGGAGTGGGGAGTTATTCCATTAGCAATGATTCTCCGAGGTATTTGGGGGGTGATGTTTTTTTTTTTTTGTGTCTACGTCTGCATGAGTATATCTAGTCAAAGGGGCCGTCCCAGTAAACAAGACGACGCAATCAATGCTCAACTTTCAGCGACAGGAATATTAGTTGTCCTCTTTTCTTTTTCATTGACCGCTTGTTCTGTTGACGCATAACCCAGCCCACACCTTTTACACCCCAACAATACCCTTCCCACTCCCCCCCCCTCGCTTTTCTCATGTTGTTGCTTTGATTCGATACCTGCGGCGCTTCCTCGCAGCGGATGCTGCTTCCAAAGGATGTGGACGTGAGGGTAGCGGGATGCGTAAAGAGCGAGGGCGGACGTGTCCCTATCGAAGTGCTCTGCGAAATTTGTGGTGGGGGGATACCACAATATGTTTCCCTGCGTATTTCCACTCCGTGCCTTCTTGAAGCGCGACTCACCACCCCACACATTTGCTGCTGTTGTTGTTGTTGTCGTTGTTTGGGGTTCTTCTTCCTCCATAGCAGCTGAGAGAGGGGGCGGCAAGAGAAGGTGCGCGGGGAAAGGTGTAGAGGGTGTGCTGCCATTCACCAACACCGCTCATCTCTTCATGAACGCAGAGACAGGCGACGACGAAGCCACGGCAAGGTTGGTGTCTCGCCTGGCACAGCGTTCCACGCTGTCGAGTGACGCCAAACCCTTTATTCCCTCATTCCTGCAAGCACCAGCAGCCACAGCAGAAGCACAGGAGGCAAATGTAGAGGCGGACAACGCCGTCGAGTTGAGGGGAGGCGAGATGCTTGGAACTGGGTTGGAGCAACTTTACCGCAACTCTGACACTTACGTGCAGCTGCCCTCGGTTGAAAGCCTGGCAACCACGGCAGCCGTCGCTTCCACGGCCCTCCGCACATTTGGAGGTATGACGGAGGAACAGTTACAGCAGTTGGAAGAGTACCTGTGGGATCCTTCCCAAGAGAAGCATGGGTCGGACGAGGACGACGAACGCGTATTTGTCAACGACGATGACGGCATGGCTCCGGATGAGGAAGAGTGGCTCTTTAACCAGATGTTGGAAGCAGCAGGTGCCGCGCAGAGCGAGACGGTTCAGAACGGTACGGCGGAGCACCCATGAATTATGCGTCACAAACACGGCCGCAAGTGCACGAACCCAATGAGGCGAATGCGGGGGGGGGGGGAAGAAAAACCGACACAAACAAAAATGACTGCAGTGTTTCGGGATGCCGCAAGTCCGGTGTCACGAAGGATGTGTGAGCTTCTGTAGGTAAAGCAAGGACAATTGGTTGGTGTTCGCCGTCTCTTGTGCGTTTTGTGCCCCTGCCGCATGAAATGGATGGTTGGAACAGTGGAAGCGAATAGCGAAGCAGGGGATATAAAAAATCAACAACCAAAGCAAACACAACAGAACCTTTCTTCTTATTCCCGGCTTTTTCGCGCCTCTGTCCTTTTCCGTTTCTCCTACCTTCAGCACTTCAAACGACGTTACTGAAGTGTGTGCAGCTGTGTATGTGTAGTGTATTGTTTTTTTGTTTCATTGTTTGTTTGTTTGTTTTCATTTCCTTCGAGCTTTTCAACGCACAGCATTGCCTCCTGTCGAATGTGTCGGTCTGTCCCGTTACTGCGGACGCGCTTGAGGGCGACGGTGCATCGCTTACGGTGCTCGTGTGGAACCCAGGTGCTCACGCTGTGGAGCGGGCAATTGTGCTTATTCCT
>NW_021704870.1:0-7481 GCF_003719485.1 Trypanosoma conorhini | reverse complement strand
AAAAGGGGGAAGGGAGGGGGCCGCTTCCCGCCCCACGTAACCGACAAAAGAAAATGGGGAGGTTAATGTACTGGGGGGGTCAAACCCAAGTGGGACGGCACATCAGCGACAAGGAAGAACAAAACAAAAGAACAAGAACGGCGTAGGCAAGGACAAAAAAAAAAGGTTCGTAACAATAGTGAAGTGCGTAGGAGTAAAGGAAAGAGAAAGCAAAGAAAAAAAAGAAAAAAAATAGGTTCTGAAAGTAAAATTGCGGGGAGAGGACACGCGCAACGGCGGCACCAGCACTTTCCAGAGGAAAGTGGAAGAGGCGCGTCACTGGAATTTGGATACGCCGTGACAGAAGTGCGTCGCTGAACGGAGGGTATACGCAAATGCCGTGGTTGGCACGTTGTGGCTTTTCCCTCATGCTGCATGAAGAAAAGGACGCAAGAGGGCGAAAAAAAATTGGTTACGGTAAAAGGGTGAAAAAAAAATTGAAGGTGCTGGGCGCGTGGGGGGTGTGTGCTGCGGTGGGCTGTGAAGGAGGAGTGTGTGCACATGGTGGCTGCCTCCTCCACGTGGCTTGCCTAGAAAAATGCCGTGTCCACGGGAGAAGCGGCCACTGTCGTTGTGTTTTTTGTCTTCTCTTCTTGCGTCCGCCTCCCTTCCGTTCTGCCCCACCCGTGTCGTTCGCTGTCGTGGGCGGCGGCGGCGGGGAGGGGGGCATCGCCCGGTAAACATATATACGTACGTATGCGCTTTGGCGCGCCATTCTCTGTGGGGCGGCGCACGGGAAGGGACGTATCTGTGCGAGTCAGACGCGGCGCGTGTGTCCCTTTTTGTTTTTCCCTTTTGCCACTTCTTCTTCTTCTTGTTTCCTGGTGTTTACGATAATAGGTATCATTGCTCAGCAAGGCGCATTTTTTACTGCTGGGGGTCTTTTACGGCATTTGCGTGTTTCTCATTCCCAACTTTTTTGTTTTCCTTCTTTTTTTAAGCTGCTTCCATGGGGATTTTGCGGTACATTTTCCTCGACAACACGGTTTATTGATTTGATGTATTCTGTTGTTTCTTTTCCGTCCCGAGTGAATGATTTTTTGGCTGTTGTTGTTTTTTTGTTTTTTTTTGTTTTTTACTTTGGGTGCCGCCCCTCATTGGTTTCTTGTTTTGTTTTTCCATCACCGTGGTGTGTCGGGGTGGTTGGGTGTTTTTTGCCCGCCTCCGGTGGGGGGGGGGAGGTGCCGTGCGTGCGTGGCTGGCCGCTACGCGCCGGCGTGGGCGGGGGGTTGCGGGGAAGCAGCGCAGTGTGTGGGGTCGGCCGACGCAGGACGAGGCAGGGGCGGCGGCGGGCGAAATGGACACGGCGCAAGCTCCGTGGATGATGTTTTTTGCTTGCCAGCATACGCAATATGCTTGTTCTGCGAACCCTCGTTGGGAGTTTGCGGCCTTGCTTCACCCCGCCCTAGGTAACACAGGATGCAATGCCGAAGGACGCCAGGACCCAAAAAGAAAACACAGAACAAAAAACAAGATGGGGAATGACTCTTGTAGCTCTCTGCATACACACGCAGAGGCAGCCTATATAAACATGTGTATGCATATATGTCTGAAAAGTGAGTGCCCGTCCTCTTCCCTTTCTTGGGTTGTCCTTGTGACAGATTCTGCTTGCTGTGGTTAATTATTCCTGAATTCGGCACTGTGTGTGTTTTTTTCCTTTTGATCCGTCGTGCTTTTCTCGTTGACGGTGCTTTTGCGTGTATGTTGTTTTGTGCTTTTGGCCCACAAGTAATTCTTCCCGTGTATGTGCCAGTGTTGATAATCTCTTTTTTGTTGTTGTTGTTGTTGTTATTGTTGTTACTTCTTGAAACTTTGTTTCCGAGTGGTCTTCTCCCACTCTCCCTCCCTCTCCGCACGCCTGCGCCGCCGCGCGGGGGTGCCGGGCCCACGCTTTCTCCGTCTCTCTCTCTCCCCCCCCCCCCGGCGTGTGTCGTCGCACATCACAGGCGGAGGGAAGACGCGAAACACGCCGTCTGCACACGCGTGCTGAGGCATTCAAAAGCCCTGACAGTGTGCCACCAGCAAACGGATGGAGACAAGTAGTACAGTCCATGAATAACTGGCAAGCAAAAAGAAAAAAAGGACAAGAAAAAACGATGAAGTATGCCAAAAGAACACATATGGACTCGATATGTGCAGGTGTAATGTGGACATACATACATGTATGCTGATACGCATACGCCAATTTACTTGTTTTTTTTTGTGATAATGAAATGGCCCGGGTGTGCATTCACTTAGGGTCTCCTTTTTGATATATATTTGTTTATTATGTTACGTTGCCTATTTACCTTACTTTGTGCATCGTGGGGCCGCCAGAGAAGATGATGGCATGCATGCATGAGACCAATGAGACAAATACATATACATATGTATGTCTATATATATATACATATATACGTATATATA
Source organism: Trypanosoma conorhini (assembly GCF_003719485.1). Taxonomy (NCBI): domain Eukaryota; phylum Euglenozoa; class Kinetoplastea; order Trypanosomatida; family Trypanosomatidae; genus Trypanosoma; species Trypanosoma conorhini. The sequence goes on along the minus strand of NW_021704870.1, from coordinate 5,036 downwards.
TAACAGGGGCTGTGGTGATAAGAATAGGAAAAGAAATGGGACTGCGTTGAGAACCATATTACTTCTTGTGAAAGGGAATCATTTAGGTCCAAGAAGGAAGAAATTGGATGGAGTAAAAAAAAAAAGAAGGGGGTGGAGAAGAAAGATAAGATACAACAACAGTGGCGTCGCCCCATTTAGTCATCGGCAGGGTGAAAATATATATATATATACATACATATATCTTCTACGTGTCTGTGCATCACTGTGAATTAACACGCCGCAGCTTCTTTGTTTTTTTCCTTTTCTTGCTCTATCGGTTTCGCCCGGTTTCACCGCAAGGATTACTCCCGCCCTTGCGCACCTGCAGCGCACATAGACGCAGCAGACAGGAAGGCACCTGTCCGCTCACTGATATAGAGCGCGGCCCGGACACTCGCCCAACCTCGAGGGGGGAGTGGGAGTGTGGCCGGAAGAGGCAGGGGAAGGGCGGGGAGTGCGTCCCTGGCCGTCTTCCCTCGCTGATCCTCTCGCGCCCTCCTCGCGGCGTTTTTTTTTTTTTGCGGGCTGGGGAGCATCACCCGCCTTTACGTGTGCATACACGCAGCCATAGAGGACGAGGTTGGGAATTTCAAGGCCGGAGTGCATGTGGAAACAGCCGCAGCCACGGCCGCAGTTGCCGGGGGCTTTTCTTGTGCCACGCCCCTCAGCCCCCGCCGAGACAAGTGTGTCGACGTCATCGCGCACCGATGACTCCTACAGCGGCAGCTACAGCTACACCGGAACAGAGTCCACTACGGAAACGGAGACGGCGGCAGAGGCCGTGCCGCAGACCGGGCAAAAACGGCTTCTGGCGCGCCCGGATTTACCACCACGCGTGCCGCAAACACCACGGCAGCCTGCGATGGCGCAGGCCGCTCTATCGCGCTCTGCTGGGGCTGCACGAGGAAAAGCAACCAACACTGCAACTGCCTCATCTGACAGCCATGGCGACAGTGAGGGGTATAGTTATAGCTACAGCTACAGTGGGGAGGAAGACGACGTAAGCAGTAGTGGCAGTTATTCTGGTTCTAGCAGCAGCTACAGCTATAGCACGGAGTCCACCAAGAGGGGCAAAGATGGAGCAAGGAGAGACGAACGCTGGGCGAAGAATGAGGCTGTGAGGCCAGATGAATCACCCTCGTCCTACACATACTCGGGAAGTCGCTCAACGGGAGATGGAGGGGACGCAGAGTCCAGAACCCGTACTTCCTCCTACAGCGGTTCGGCGTCGGGATCCTACACCGACAGCTACTCCTATTCAGGTGCGACGGGGAGCAAGGACAGCTACAGCTACTCCACCGCTGGGACCACCACGTCAGGGGCAACGACGTCAGGCGTGACAAGAGACTCAGAAGGCATCACGGGATCCTCCACGGTAACGGAGAGGAGCAGCGCGAGAAACCTACGGAAAGGCGTTGGAAGCGTTGCATCCCAGAGTTATTCGTATTCCTACACGGGCGAGGAAACAGAAGAAACTTCTTCTACGCAGCGACACGCCTCCGCGTCCACCACAGAGCTGGAGGAAGATGAAACGAAATTGACTGTAAGTACCACACAAGAAGGAAAAAGTGGCTCCCATGGGTCCTTGCGAATGAAACCCACGAAGGTGCGTGCGCCGTCTCAGTATTTGACTCTGAGTGAAGCAACAGAGACCACAGAGTCAACGACTTCTCTAATAACTGGCAGTGGTACAAGTGGCTCGTTGAGAAAATCTAGCGAAATTGAGCATTCGGATTCAGCGTCGACATCTTCACCGGGAAGAGAGATCCTTGGTGAGGGGGCTGGGCCGATTGATGTGCCGCAGTCAATGCCACTAACGCAGACTCGTGAGGTGGTTATGCTAACTACGCCACCGGAGGATGCGCCGCGGTTCCGTGTTTTGCCGCCTGCTTGTCTGGTGCCCCGTGGCTCGGCAAACGACACACTTTTGCATTTCCTTGAGCGACTGATGGAAATTCAGAGAGACTCTTTGCGAAGAGAGGCAGAGAAGAAGGCAGCCGCATCAGCCGCGACGGCAACAAAGCGGGATGGTGAAAAGTCAAAATGCGCAAAGCGTAACCCAACGACGAAGGAGGACAAGAGTGGTGAGAGCCCACAGGCGGAGGGCGGCAGCAGCCAAGCCGTCATGGATGTTCCGTACCAGCATCTCATCAAGAAGAGCTTAAAGTTTGCATTAAAGGCTGTTGGTGTGGAAACCGCGGAGGAACGCGCTGTTGCATTAAAGGGGTGTGTTATTCCAATGCACCGTAATGCCGCACTGGCAATGGTGGATGCGTACGCACACAAATCTCTTCTCCGACGCATTACCTCCATGTTTGTAGCGCATGATAAATTTCGGTCTGGTGAGGTGTCCCTGAATGTGGCACTGGAACTGCTTGGCCGTTGCGGCATCGCCTACCAAGATCTGGGGAATGTTACACTGAGCTTATGCGTCTCTTCGCCGAAAGGGCGTACACCCTTGCTCTGCGTTATTCAGCGGATGCCGCTCCCTGGTCCCCCCAGCGCCACCGTCGAGGGTGAGGAGCCACCACCCCTCGAGACAAATATAAATGAGGAGGTTGTAGATGTGTGCAACAGTGCATTTCGTACCGGTGGTGCAAAGTTGTATTGGGATAATCGCAAGGGTTCAATCTACGTGGGAAATCGAAGGGTCATTAAAAGGATTGCATCATCCGAGGCCGCTAAGAGTATACTTGTTCACCTTGAGGCACTCATTCACGTTTGCTTTGCAGTGGAGGCATGCGTTTTGTGGGATCAGCCGTTGTCCGTGGTCCTGTACACCCCGTTACTCGCCGCGCTCCTACCCGCGACGTCCGAGGGTGACTCAGGGGAGAAGTCCATTTTGATAGAAAACGCCTTGGTGTCGGTGCTTAACCCCGTGAGGCAGCTGAAACGATTGTCTGCGCACCAACATCTGCAGGAACAGTATTTGATGAACGGCGACGAAGCCATTTTGTGCGACGTGCTTCCTGAACGCCAGACGGCTGCTGCTGGGACAGCAATAGAGCAGCTGCGTCGACGTGTCGATTGGGCGCCCCGTCCTGCCTCTGACGGAGGCGGTTTTGAAGTGACGGCGCCGATGAATTCCAGCGACGTGTACTGCGAAGTGGGCCTTAAAAAACTTCGGCTGGACGCCTCGACGCCTGCGGGGGCACGTTGCTACTGTCTTGTGAGTGCGCGGATGGTGTCTAGCGGTGCGTGGATGCCGGCCGTCAGCATTCCCGCTGTGTCGACAAAGAGCAGCAAGAAGGATGGGTTTAAGTGGACCTTCTCCTACGATGCAAGTCAACGTGTCTTGTTTGCGGGCAAAGTGGCCGATACAATTTGCATTGAGGCATGCTACGACGTGGAAGAGGGCGGCGGTGAGACGGTTACGTGGTGTGCGGGTCACGTGTTGGTGGCCTGCAGTAACGCAAAAAGCGGCAAACTCGCCGTTGCCAGGGGTAGTCTTCTCTCCGACGTTGCCCCACCCGCCCCGGTGCCAAAACTCGTGGGTCCCGCAAAAGGTTTTTGGTGTTTTTGTAAAAAAAAGAAAGATGCGGCACCCGCCACTTCCATTTCGATTGTGGTGAAAGAGGTCCAGCCGAAGTCGCTCCCGGTGCGTGCCAACTTGCCGCCGAGATTTCTCACGCTTCGACGGCATGTATCGCTAATGTCGCAGCTGCGGGCCGCCATTCTGAGCGTTGGCGAATCTCGCATGACCCCGTTACAGGCACTCCGTCAGCAACAAGTCCAAAATTGTCTCGCAGTCATGGCAAGCCCCGTGCTTATGGATCTGATGCAGGCGCTATGGGAGCGGACCTTGAAGGGGAAAATGGAGAAGAAGCCAAAGGATGTGGCACAGCGGCAAAAGGCGATGCTGTCGCTCGCCACCAAGATTATATCCGTCCATAACAGCATTGCTGGTAGTCCCGAGGTCATTCTGGACATCTTGGGTCGCGGCGCGGCTATCGCGGCTCCGGTAAATCCGCTGGCGCCTCAGCGCCCTGTGGAGGTTTGAGCTTCTTTGTTTGATCTGGGGGAGTGACGATGTGTGTGTTTTTTTTCCTGTTTTCCACGTTGTTTTACCCTCAATAATGTCTCTAATGTAAGTGTGTATCAGAGCGTGTTTTTGTTGCCCATAAAAGCAACCTTTTTTCTTTTCACACACTCGGTTTCTGCCGGAGTGGGCGTGTCCCCGCGTAAAACCCCAAAGTAAAAACAGACGTGGTGTTGCTGCCTGTGCCCTACTTTGCTGCGGGGGAATGCCCCACGGGGCATGGAGGCGCTGGGGGCTGGGCGCCACAAGCAGAAGTGCGGGGCGATGTTGGCGGGCGTATTCGTGCTGACGCCTACGGGGCATACACAACTCTCTCTTTCACGCGCATAGAGCCCCGCAGACTCAGCCAACGCCTGAGGGAGCGACCACTTTTGTTTGCCTGCTTGCTTGTCGCTGTGTGCCTTGTTGTTGGAAAAAGAGGCGAGAGCAGGCGGGGATGAACGTTAGGGGTTCGCCCAAACTGCAGGGAAATGGCAGTGCGCCCATCGCCCCCCTTCGTAGCTCGGGTGCATGTGGGGAGCCTCCTTGTCAAGGTGTCGAAAGGGGCAACACACTCCACGGCGAGGAACGAAAAAATCAGAAGAGGTTGAAACAGTGGGAGGCGTTCGAAGGCGCACATGCAGCAGAACTAAAAAAAACGGCTTCTCCATTTTCTTTTTCCTTTTACCGTAAACTCTTTTTTTATTGAAGGTGCTGGGCGCGTGGGGGGTGTGTGCTGCGGTGGGCTGTGAAGGAGGAGTGTGTACACATGGTGGCTGCCTCCTCCACGTGGCTTGCCTAGAAAAATGCCGTGTCCACGGGAGAAGCGGCCACTGTCGTTGTGTTTTTTGTCTTCTCTTCTTGCGTCCGCCTCCCTTCCGTTCTGCCCCACCCGTGTCGTTCGCTGTCGTGGGCGGCGGCGGCGGGGAGGGGGGCATCGCCCGGTAAACATATATACGTACGTATGCGCTTTGGCGCGCCATTCTCTGTGGGGCGG
>NW_021704867.1:3140-7504 GCF_003719485.1 Trypanosoma conorhini | reverse complement strand
AAACATATATTTATATATTTATGTGCATAAACAAGTGCATAAACACGTCCCTCCCTGTCTTCCCCCGCTCCGCCCGCCCCCCATTAACCCCTCCGGCGGCGACATGCAGCGCGCATGCCCGCGGGAACTCCCGTCGCAGCCCCTCCCCCCACAACTCGCCCCAGCGCCAGCCATTTCCCTCAGCAGAGTGCAGCAGGAGTGCAGCGCGTGGCGCAAAAGCAAAAATACCTCTCCCCCTCCCCCCCCCCAAAAAAAAAAAAACTTCCGCGGTGGGGCTTCCACCACCACCATCTGTTCTAAGCGATACCCGGCGGCAAGTGCGGACAGCGGCAGCGGCGCAACGACACACAGCGCGCAGCAGGTGTCTGCGGTGCGCGGCCGCCGGAGAAACCCCCCGTGGCGGTGCATCCAGCGCCGCCCGCCACCTCAACTCCGGGCGGGTGCGCCGGTCCACAGCGAAGGGTCGAGTCACAGGAAGTTCAACCTCGTGTTCCCGGGGACGATCGAGGGCTCCTCCTTCCCACACGCCGCGATCAGGTCCCCCTCCGACACCTCGAGCAAGTACTGACGCACCTTTTCGTCCCACGAATCCGCGACTCTCTCCTCCCCATCCTCTTCCTCCCGCTGAAGCACATTGTGGTCGTCGCTGGCGCCACACCGCTGCCACGTGTACACCGTCTGGCTCTCCACATGCTTCACGTAAATAATCTCCCACGACAAGTCCACCGCAAACGTTTCCCAGTCGCTAAATCTCTCCGCCAGCTGCTCGTTGAACCGCCGCAGGGCGTCGGTTGCGATGTGGTGTGCCTTCGCGGTGGTCGTCTGCAGCCCAATCAGCGTCTTCCGCGGCGCCTCAACGAAGAAGAAGCCGTCCAAAAGCGGAAAGTCCCTTATGCCCGGTACGTACAGCACCCGGTACCTTGCATCAATCTTCGCGGGATGAAACAACTTCGGCAGCAACGCCGCCGAGTCAATAGGGAACAGCTGCGGGTCCACCTGCAGCACGCAGGGGCGTGGCTCACGTCCCCCTCTCGGGGGTCGCAGCTCAGACAGCCTGTCGTGCATCCTCTGCACAAACTTCCCATACATAAATATCAGCGCGCCGTACTCCTCCAGCGCCTTTGGCGACAGAATGTAGCTCGGGATCAGCGCCATCCTTAAGCCAATGGGCCACTTCATAATCCTCCCCAACAGCGCAAATATTTGGCCTCTGGCCACGGAAGAAATCGGCGCATTGAAAAAGCTCTCCGCCCCGGTATCCCCCAACACCCGCACAACCTTCGACAGCCGCTGGAATGAGCTGCTCCTGTTCCACAGGATGCCGTTGTCCGGCCCAACGTAGTACCCTCCCATGAAGGGAAGGATTTCCTCCACACCCGTGTCCATCATGTCAAAGTACATGCCGTGGTTCTTCTCATTGAAGAGGCGCAGCGGAACCGGTCCCAGGCACTCAATGCAGCTCCAGATTTTGTTCCAGTACTCCGCCTGCTCCTGCGCAGGCTCCTCACGCTTCTGCCAAGCACACATCGCCCTCACATCGCTCTCGTCAGGACAGTTCATGATGATTCGCTTGGCATTCATCTCTGCCTCCCACTCCGTGAAGTTGACGCCTTGTGGGGACGTCAACAAAGTCATGCCCCACCCGGTCGGAGGCAACTTTTTCGCCGGCGCGCCTCCCCTGCTGGCCACGTCGTAGATAATGTACCCACGCATGCTCGCAGCCAGCTCCGTCACGACGTCCTGGGCCTGGAAAAGGTTTTCAAAGCGCACCACAGCGTTGGTGGCCTTTTCAAATATGAATATCCGCTCCGCAACAAAGTAGACAACCACCGGGAGCAGCCTGGCGTCGTAGTGCAACAACTGGTAGAGGAGGTAGGAGCCGGCGTTCGCCGACATCCCGATTCCCGGCGTTCCAATCAAGGCGCGTGCCACCGGTTCAAAACAATCCCCACCGTGCGTGACCAGCCAGTCGGTTAGATCGCCCTTCACGATCTGCCACACCCGCTCCACTTCGGAGTTAACATAGCAGTCGGGAAGAAAATCGGATCTGAACCACGAGAAGGGCCATCCCCTGCTCGAGGTAAGCACCATCAGCCGTGGGCGTGGGGCACAGAATTGCTCCACGGCGTCGTCCAGCCGCACGGTAGCGCCGTCCACCTCGAACTCCCACCACTGTGCCGGCCTGCCCTCCTTAACTTCCATCTCCATCCCTCCGCCGCCAGGAGCCTCCACCACGTGACTCCACCGCGCATTGTACACCGCCCCGTAGAAGCCCCCAATTACGTGCGGCCCAGTCATCACGACTACTTCCCGCAAATTTTCCCAGGCCACATTGAGCATCTTCTGTGCGCCAGGAGGGACCACGTCCTTGTTCTCAAAGGCTATCCACTGCTTGAGGGTGTGCACCCCTTCCTGACGAAGAATGTACTCACCTTTGAAGTACTGGAACACCACATTTCCCCCTACTCTTCTCAACAGCTCCTCGTCGTGGATAAACCCCTCTGGGTTCGCAACAAACTCCTCCACAGAGGCGTCCTCATGGACCTCCAGAGTGCCACTGCCGCCCACGTAAAAAAGGAATTCGTTCAGCTTCCATTCTTTGAGAGAGCCATGATGCTCAAGCAGTACCTCGTGCACCGTGGTCTCCAGGGAGAAACGTGTTCGACGCGCCTCTTCTCGCGGAACCACATTGGGAAAACGCTTGACGGAAAAGGGCCCCGGCCTCACCGGGCAACCCCCCTCCGGTGCATTACTCGCGCGCCTAGCCTCATTGGCAGCGTGCGCCGTAGTTTGCGTTGCAGGCATTGTTTCACTTGATTTTATCTCCTTAATTATTATTTTTTTTCCTTGTAGTAGTCGTTGATGGCTTGAGCTGCAGCTAAACACTCACCACCAGCCAGAGGGGAAAATAAATACAAAAAAAAATTGGCAGACAGACACGGCCCCACGCAAAGGCAACAGGAAGACCACAACGGCAAGTGGGTGCCCCACACGTTCACCGGCAGAGTGCTGGGGCGAGTCAACGAGCGTAACAGCGTGCTTAGTGCCGAGGGTTCGTGGGGACTGGAGACGCGGTTCCGCCATCTGGCAATTGAGAATTGTGCACCTTTTTGCTGGAAAAGACTTCCCTTGTTGCCTGTTGTGGTGGTATGCGGAGGTGATGGCAACTCCGCTTCCTTGGGGATGAATGCGCAGAGAGAAGAGCGGCAGTGGTCGCAGCAGCGCGACGGGCGGCAAGGGAACAGTAAAGCAATGCTGTTCTAACCGCAGTAAGAGTGAGGGCCACACGGAGGGGAAAAGAGGCCCCGTTTTTTTTTTGGTGGTCGTTCAAGGAAAGAAAAAAAAGATCAAAAACAAATAAGGGCAAGCGAGGAACATTGGCCCTCACACGTCAAGAGAGCTGACGGACGTCCGTCATGTGTCGCCCACGCACGCACACACAGAGAGAGCACGAACGAGAGGGGCGGCACTGGGGCTCCGTTCGCTGCCGCGCCCCGTTTTCTTCCTCTGGCCGCGTGGTCGCGCGCAAAACTACTTGCTGCCGGCGTTTGTCTTGGCGTGTGAGCGCGCCGTGACGGTGATCTTCTTCACGGAGGGGTGAATGGAGCGCTCAATCTTGTCCGCCTTCTTCTTGTCCGTGACGACGAGGGTGTAGAGGTAGCGGCTGCAGCGCACCTTGAACTTCGTCACGGCGGGGTTGTGCTTCACCTTCACACACCTGGCGTCCTTGCGGGAGCAGATGGCGAGGAACTCCTTCAGGTTCTTGATTTCGCGGGGCATCTTCCTCTGCGAAACATAAAACAAGAACAAAAAAGAACGAAGGAAAAAAAAAAGAGCGAAACATTTCAGTGTGTTTGTTTGTTTGTTTGTGTGACTTTTTTTTTTTGTGGCTCGCTGCGCAGGAGGCGCCAGACGAAGCGGAGCAAATACACCACCGCCACCCCCCGCCGCTGGCCGCAGAGGGGAGGGAGGGGAGGTTGCAGAAAGATATTTATGCACGTGCAAAGAACTACATGGTGGTGCAGACGTGTGCGACGGAGGGAGCAGGGGAAAAGTATGTATGTGCATTGCATCTACGTGGGCCCGTGCACCTCGGGGTTACTGGCGTTAGCCTCACCTGGCACCCTCACACACCCCCGACGCCCGCCTCTTGCCCTCTCTTCCCCCTCCCCACTGTAGTTGCGTTGCAGTCATGGAAGTTCGGTGGTGTGCTCGGTGCACGCATTTGTCTCCCTGACTGGTCTCAGCAGGAGAAGTGACCAAATCATGCACACCGATACACACACACACACACACAGACGCCAGCAGCGCGAAAAAGTGAATTCGAAAGTTAAATCACAACAATAGAAAAAAAAAAATGTAAT
>NW_021704867.1:0-3115 GCF_003719485.1 Trypanosoma conorhini | reverse complement strand
GTGCAAAGAACTACATCGGTGGTGCAGACGTGTGCGACGGAGGGAGCAGGGGAAAAGTATGTATGTGCATTGCATCTACGTGGGCCCGTGCACCTCGGGGTTACTGGCGTTAGCCTCACCTGGCACCCTCACACACCCCCGACGCCCGCCTCTTGCCCTCTCTTCCCCCTCCCCACTGTAGTTGCGTTGCAGTCATGGAAGTTCGGTGGTGTGCTCGGTGCACGCATTTGTCTCCCTGACTGGTCTCAGCAGGAGAAGTGACCAAATCATGCACACCGATACACACACACACACACACAGACGCCAGCAGCGCGAAAAAGTGAATTCGAAAGTTAAATCACAACAATAGAAAAAAAAAATGTATGTATGCATGTGTATGTAAAGTATGAAGGAAGAAAAATAACAATAGTAAACAAACAAGCATTCGTTGTGTGTTCATTTACGTGACGACATCTATTGACGCAGCTGGGTGTGTTCTATCTATGAGGATGCGCACGCACTGTACGCACGCATGCACGCATGCACGTCAAGGATGTATCTATAACGGTCAGCATCTACACAAGGGAGAAAAAATGCCTAATATACATATACATATGTATATATGCATACATGTATATGTGTGTCTATGTGTGTATGTATCTATGAAAGGGGCCGCAACGTCAGAGAGAAGCATGGCGGGCTGCGCCACGGCGTTATAGCCCAGCAATCGTCTTCAGCTCCCGCAGCACCTCGCCAAAGCGATTCTCTGAACCGTCTAGGCCGCATTCTATGCGTTCCTGCCGCAGTGCTTCACCGCGGGCAGTCAGCGCACTCTGCATCGCCTCCAGTGACCAGGTGCCGTTAAAGGAGAAGAGCTCCTCGTTGCCGCGCCGCTGCGGCCGGGAGATGACGCCGAGGTCCGCAAAGCTGTCGATCGCAGAGGCGATGCCCGCGGCATTCATCAGTGGAAACCGCTGCTGTCCCATAAGTGCGGTGTACATGCGGTGGACCTCACGCATCGCGAAGGTGCCTGGCTCCGTTATTCCGGCTGCGGCATCGCTTCTCGGGCGACGGGCCGCCGAAGTCGCGCCGGCCACATTTGTCTGCGCCAACTGCTTGTCCCGCTGCTGCCGCAGCGTCAAGACAACCAGGCAGCTGAGGACGTACAACATCTGCTCTGGCATGCCAGCCACGTACTCAAAAACGCGGTCACTCACGACGGCGGAGCCGCGCAACACCTTTTGACTCTGCGCGAGTGTCACGACAGCGGCAGGGGAGGCGGGTGAGGCATTACCGGGAGCGGCACCGGCGCGCGGGAGGCCGCTGCGACGCTTCGGCGTGGCCTCACTCTGCACCCCGCCCCGCCGGACTGGATCGTCGAGAATGCCCTGCTGCGCTGCGTGGACGAGGCGGCGACACATGGAGGCCACTTGGCGAACGTCGCCAGAGTATTCGTGAATGGCCTTCTTGGCAATGTAGGCTATCAATCCCGGGCTCAGCTGCACCTGCGCCCGCTCCTTCTGCGTGAAGTCCGCGCCGGCGACGATACTGGCACCAATGCGCTCTAGCGTCCGCGCACTGTAGGCCTCAAAGGAGAGCTCCTTCAGTAGGGTGCATGGGACGTGCACCAACTCACGCTGATTTGAGATGAACACAAGCGCCAACAGCGACGCCTGTTCGACGGCGAGTGCAGCCAAGGCACTTAATAGGCCACGGGCCCCGGCCCGCACGTATTCCACCTCATCCAGAGCCAGAACATGCAGCGGCGCCTTCAGCGTGGATTTCTTCACAGTTGTGGGTTTTGTGGCTTGTTCTTCCACAGCTTCCTGCGGGAGGCGTTCCCGGGCCGCGTCAGACCCTGACCCACGACGACGCTTCGACGGGGTGGAGGTTTGGGGAAGGGCCTCAATGTGGCCCAGTAGACTCCGTGACTGTGCATCTAAGCGCGGTTGTGCCGCGCGAAAGCTGCCGGCGATGGCATCGCACAGCTGCTGCGAGGCCATATCGGCACAGTTGACGTAGTGGCACTGTACGCGACGGCTGGCTCCCAGCAGCCGCAGAGTGGCAGCCGCCCACGAGGAAGACGCGGTGGCGTCATCACCGCAAGGCAACGCCGCCCCAAGGCTTCCCGACACTCGACCCATGGCCGCATCTTCTACACTGTCCAGGCTGCCAGCATGGCCAGCGTCAGTGCGGCATCGTTTGGCCGGCCTTCGCTTTTCTATTGCCGGGGAAGGCGACTTGTCGTCGGCGCCGTTACTTTTGCCGCTGCCGCTGCTGCCACAACTGCCGCGTCCCCCCGCACTTGGCCGCCCAGCCGCCTTGTCGCACGCCATCGGGCGGCTTGACACGCACCGCATCGCACGAAGAATGGTTGAGGTCTTACCGCAGCCACAGGCGCCGAAGACAAAGAGGGAGCGGCAGTGCGAGAGCAGTAATCGCTCTTCAATGAATTCGTGCACGGCGTTGTACTCCTCCTCGCGGCCCAACAGCGGTTCCCTCTCCATCGCCTCCTTGCAGTGCAAGTTAACAGTCTGTAATGAAAACCTCTACGGTAATCACCGTGGAAGCTCTGTTTTATTTTATTATTATTTTATCTGCGCCCACCGCTCTCTGTCGGCAGTCGTTTTGTCTATCCCCGCAACGGATTCGGGCAAAGTCTATCTGTTCTGTTGCCTCTATGCAGAAACAAAAGAAAAATCTTAATATGTGTGCCTGTGGAGATGCGTCGGCGGTAAATCTATGACGGTGGGTTGTCTGTGCCGCGTCGTCGGTCTATCGCTGCTGCGGCGTCCGCCTCAACGTGTGTCTTGGTGCCGGCGTGAGAGGCGGCGGAGGCGGGTGAAGCGAGCGAGAGAGAAAGAGGAAGTCCATTTTGCAGCCACCCCGGCGCAGAGAAACAAAGAACAGAAACGAAACAAAAAGAGAGAGAGAGAACAAAAGAAAAAAAAGGCCGTCATTATAAACACTTCGTCCTCGTCCTCGTCTCACACTCGCCCCGGCTTCCGTGCTTCTCAAGGCGCTCATGCAGATATGGGCCTAATTTTCTCTTTGTGTGTGTGTGTGTGTGTGTGTTTGCTGTTGCGCCTGTCCCTGCCTCTTCTTCTCTGCTGTTTTATTTATGTACTTCGTCTTT
>NW_021704869.1:0-7482 GCF_003719485.1 Trypanosoma conorhini | reverse complement strand
GGGTAAGTTTCGTTTTTTTTTTTTTTTTTTTTTAGGCCTGCGGTGGAGTGTGCGGTGGGAAACACGTTTGCGAGTGGGTTCCTGCGGCCCTTCTTGGAGCCGGTCTGACTTGTTGCAGGCGCATTTCACTTTGTCCGGTATGAGACTAGCCAATCGTCGAAACAGAAGGAGGCGTAATATGGCCACTGTTGATACAACGTCTTTTCTGTGATTTTTGGCGGTGTTGGTGGAATTCACCCAACCAAAATTTCTTTTCTGAGCTGCCTGTGAGAATGTAGTTTCCTTCCAGCAGTTGCCTCATTGAAGCGAATGGATTCAATTGTATCTTCCTATCTTTCTTTCTATCGCCGTTTGGGACTTGACTTCCCGCTCATGAATCTAATTGAGCTGTTGAAGTACGACGCGGAATATTGATTGACAGCACATTTTTGTTTTGCTTTTGCAAGGGGTTTTGTTTATATATACCAGAAGCAAGTTTTCGTTTATGCTTCTTAAAGTCTTGAACGCAACCTGCACCCATGAATTGATCACTCTGTTGTTGTTGTTGTTGTTGTTGTTGTTGCTGGTGGTTTTGATTTGACTGGATCAGGTGTACATATCTCTGAGGGTGTCACGTGCGGGTAGTTAAGACTCGTGGATGACGCTTATGGGTCGCCACCGCCTCTTCTATTGTATTTTGTTATACTGTGCGTGCAGTTTTGCTAGGTATCTGCTCTACAGTGAAGTCTGTACTTTTTATTTTGTGGCCGGGCACTCTTTGATAGGTTGTCTGTTTCTTGCAGTGGCTTATTATTGTGGCTGCCTTGAGCTCCTTTCTCATTTGCCGACACACTGGGCCACGACTCCCCATGTCCGCCTCCCTGTCGGGCGAGTGGGTTCTGTGCCGCCCTCTGGGCACTGCCGTCTCGTTGGAGAGCATTGACCCCCGTGTTTTTTTTTTCACCACTATTTTTTTTCCCGCCTGAGTGTTACTTTTCTGTCGTCGGGGTGCCCCCCTCCGCTGCGGAGGCGCGCGCGTGGGACGCAGCGGTTGGGGAAGGAAGAGGAATGAAGGGGCTTGAGGAGTGGCTCGCGTCCTCGTCGTCGGCGTCGGAGGCCTCAAGCAACGCAGGCGCCGCTGCGGTTCCGCGAGCGCAGGGCGGTCACGGCGGGGATGTGGCAGGCGTCACAGACGCCCGCGCACGCCAGGCGGAGATGCGAGAGCGCATGCGGAACCTGCTGGGGGAGAGCGTCGTGAAGGCCGTCGTGGCGGAAACGAGTGCCGCGGGGGAGCTCTCGGCGCCGCAGTCGATCCAGACCGCCGAGAAAAATCCCGTAGAGGAGGGGGGGAGCCGCGCGGAAAGCGGTTGGGGTGGCGACAGGCAGCAGAACAGCAGCGGGAAAAACAGCGGAGGTGGGACCAACGGCCGTACTCCCCCGTTTCCGCCGGAGTATCGCCGCGTCGAGGTGATGGTCGTTGACCGTGGAACCCAAACGACATCCACCGTCGGTTGTCAAACCGACCCCGTGGAGGACTACGCACCCCGCATTGGGTACCCACTGGTTTCTCACTGCACTTGCAGCTGCCGAAGTCGGTGCCCTTGTGAGAGGATGTTGCGTGAGGAGAGCGTGGGGGAGGAGACGCCTCTTCGCTTCAAGGAACAATTAGATCTGATAAGGGACTCCATAGACATGCTGATTGCACGATATAATCTGCCACCACCTCCGTTGCCCCGTGCACAGTGAGGCGCACTCATCTCTCATCACTTTTACGTTTCTTTGGTTTGCCCTCTCGCACCGGCTTCCTCACTCCCATTTAGGTGAGAATGTGCGTAATGTGTGTAATTGCTCCGTCGCCTTTGCCTTGTGTTGACTTGCAGCGTTTCCTGCATCTGCCGCTGCCATTGTTGCTTCCCAGTGCGTTGACAATCAACAGCAGTGCCTGTGCCAAAGTCTCGCATTTTCTTTTTTATTTAATTGTATGCATATATGCTTACCTTTGATGTGTTTGCCCCCTTAGCAAGTACGCGTAGCGGATGGAAGACTTTTACAACAACCCGTTCCGCTGTGACCCGGAAATGGATGAGGTGTGCTACGCTAGTGTGCAATTTCTCTCCTCGGAGACGTCGCCGGTGGAGACGGAGCGTTTCAGGGACAACGATTTTCTTAGTGTGTCCTCGGCTCTCCGTTTCCAGACGCAGCTGAGTGAGGCGCTGCGAGCCAATAGCACGCTTCGAAACACCTACGAGGCCCACATTGCGACGCAGCGAAGGGAGATTGACCGCCTTGGCGAGGAAAACAACGAGCTTCAGAAGAAGTTGACGCGGATGGAGTCGCAGCTGCGGTCTCTTTCTTTGGAGAAGGACTGCTCGGCAATGGCGTACAAGCGGGAGAGTGAGAAGAACGTGTTGTTAGAGGAGAAAGTCACAGCTCTAGAGGAGGAACTGAACTCGCTGGAGCGACGCACGCGGGATCTGAGGGCCGCGTACTGCAGATCCCCTCAGCACTCGGATGGACATGGCACGCCTCTCTCCCAGCTCCGCTCCCACGGTCTGCAGCAATCACAGTACAGTCATCGGCAGGAGCAACGCACGCCGCCGTCGCGTAGGAGTGAGAGCGCTCTGTACTCACCGTGTGTCAGACGCTTGGTCTCGGAGCGGAGCACGCGACCTGGGGAGGCAGAAGACTGGTGGGCCGCTGAAAGTGCGGCGCCGTCTAGGCGACCGGAGACGGTTAATAACGTGAAAACAGGAGTGGCGAGGAGTGCCGTAAATACCCCCGCAAAGGCCACTTCCTACCCCACCCCAATGAGCGATGAAGAGCGGTATGCGGCTGTGAAGGAGTTAGAGAAGCGTTTGCTGCGAGAACTCCAGGCGAAGGAGGAGATAGAAGAAAAGTTGCAGAAGATAGAGGCCACAAGGATTCGCTCTGGTGCCGAAAGGGCGAAGAAGATTACATTGGAGAGAGATTTGATTGCCGCCCAACGAGCTGTAGGGGAAATCCGAACGAGGCTTAGGACGCTTGCCGCACTGGTGCGATAAATCGAGTTGCCTACTAACACGTTTTGTTATTGCCCTACCGCGCGCCGTGACGACCCCTGCAGAAGCACAAGTAAAAAAGAAAGCAGGACATTTTTTCTGCCTCCCTCACACAAATGAAATCACCAACTTTGCCTCCATCATGCCACGTTGCATGTCCGACATAAGTACAGCCTTGTGCATCTACGGAAATAAGGAGGGGGGGGAGAATGTATGTATATATATATATTTTTTCTGATTATGCGTGGTGGTGGTCTGTGTGTCGATAGTTGGGGGGACGATTGCGTAGAAGTTATTGTTGTTGTTTTACGTTTAGAGCTGTGCATCGCGCGGTAAGGCGCACCGGAGTTGGGGTTGCCGCTGAGACGATCACACGGCACCCGTGGTTGCTATTTCAGGGACATTTTTTCCCCTACCTTCTCCTTTCGCGCCGACCTGCTTCTGGTGCCTGCTGAAGCCGCGCCCCGCTGTTCCGTCAAGAGAGAGATTGAGAAGGGTTCATTCAGGAAATAGCAGCTGCCTCCGTTGTTCTTGACGGAATAATATTTTACTCTTCGCTCGAGGGAGGCAGTGAGGCTGCTCGTGGAGGGCTAATGCACCGTCTTCTTCGAAGCAGGGAGCATATGTATCGGAGGGGAAGTGGGAGGCATAGAGGTCCTGCGAGCATGCGTGGAATTTGCCTCTTCTGCGTCTACTGCTGCAGGAGAGAAGTAAAACATAAAACAAAAAAAAGTAGTTATATCTCGTCGTTGTTTGATTTTCTTTTTCTATGCGTAATTTTTTCCCCCTCTTACGCCGCGACGATGGCTACTGATGTTTTTTTTCTGGGTGTGTTTCTGACGCTTTGTTGTGTTTGTGTTTTCTTTACTTGCTGCCGATTTCATGCCTTCCTCCGAGGCGTGTGCGGGATGACGGCGGTTGAGGTGCTCTCCAGGCGCCCTGCACTGCGGGGTGAGGCATGCCCCGTCACCGCACCTCCCGCGGAACTGAGGGAAAGGGGCATCTACTCGCTGCATCTGGACAGGAGGAGAAAGCGACTGAAAGAAAAAGAACATACACTTGTGTGTGTGTGTGTGTGTGTATGCCTTTGTGGTTCTTCGGTGCGGGATCCCCCTTCAGTGAAGGATCTTCTGCAAGTGATTTGTGCCAGCTCCGCGGCGCGTATTCTCCTTGCCCTGCTCATGCTGCTGTGTCGTGCTCTGTCACCTCTGCGACCGGCTTGTTTTCTACGGTTGCGTCGAGAGGCAAGTGAAAGAGGCGCAAGGACGCAGAGGACAAAGTAATACACACATACATATATATAGTAATAGTGCTAGTACTAGTACTACAAGAACGTGGCCCTGGCGAAGAGCATGTAGATATGAACCTTTCCGTCACCTACAGCCTACGCGATGAACTAGTGGCTGCCCTTCTGTTGGCTTTTGACTTCATTCGAGGTCTTCTGCAAACGGGGATTTGCACTAGAAAAGTAAATGAATTCCTTAAAAATAGATCCGCACGTGTTGCACTCCGATGTCTGCCGATTATTTTTTCCATTTTCGTCCTTCTTGTCACGACGCTGCGAACGGGAGCCTTAACTGGCAGGGGACGACAACAGCCTCACGTCAGTCGTTCACCTGAGACGAGAACAAACTCCGCACCTAACACTCTTGACGCGAAGAAGCGCAGTAGCAGCAGCAGCAGCGCGAATTGCTGTATGAACTGCCCCGACATGTGGAGGCTCAGTGAGGCTTGGCGGAAAGAAGAAGCATACTTTGCTCCCACAACTCAAGCGGTGGAGGATGACTTTGATTCAGAGAGACACCTGCAGATGTGTATCGACGGCTTCTGCTCCTCACAAGCACCACAACCGCCGAGTCCTGGGGCTCATTGCTCATAGTGTGAGGAGAAAGCCAATATATATATATATATGGTGTGTGTGAGAGAGAGGGAGAGAGTTAAAATGTAAGATGCCTGTATTTACGCGTATTGGGTTAATTGCATCTTGGTACTACAAACAGGCTTGGCTATGTTTCTCCTCTGGGAAAAGTTATTTTCTTCTTCTTCTGCACCCTCGTAGGCAGTCAAGAGAGAATAGAAAAAGGGACTTGAATAGAATTGTATGAACACAGCCGTTCCGCCCCTCTGCGATGGGGTTTCATTTACCCTTTGCGATGATGACGTGTATGCCTTCGGGGGCGCAGTGCCGGAAATCATTTGGCGTTTGCATCTAGTGACGCGCACTTGGTACGAGACACCGTGCACGGGCGTTGTACCTGACCCGCGTAAGGGTCATGCAGCGGTGAGTTTTGCCGGCAACTTGCTTATATGCGGTGGGGAGCCGCTGCAGCCATCGTCGTTGCAGCCGCCGAGGCTGATGCCATACTACGAGTTGTCATTGGACACCCTTAATTGGACGCTTATCGATACATTTGGTGCCGTCCCGCTGAATCGCTCGCATCACTCCTGTAGCATTGTGGGCGAGAGCATGATTCTGCTCGGCGGCAAACCTGTCCTGCCTACTGACGACGGTGCGGTGACAAACGAACGCATGAGCGGGTTTGTCCGGGCGGGTTTCTATGACGTGCACATTCTAGATATCGTCTCTCGAGCCTGGCGGTCGGTGGTTGCGGTTGGCCCGGCGCCACAGCTTTGGGGCCACTCCGCCGCGGTTTATGCCCAAAAGTATATTCTTTTCTTTGGCGGCGTGGATGTGGCGACAAACGACACAACAGCCATCAGTGGCTACGGCAACCCGCATCACCGGCACGACCCACCAGTGGCGAAGGTCTCAGACAAACTCTACCTGTTAGACGTGGAGCAAATGGTGACGCGTGTTATCTCCCCCGCAGTGCATTATTCAACCTTGCCGCGCGCCTTTCATGCTGCCCACGTGAACGGCTCCAAGATGTATGTTCTCGGCGGGCTGAATATCGACAAAAATGGCAAGGTGGCTGTTTTAGATGACTTGTGGGTGTACGATGTCATTGAGGGCAAGTGGAATGTGCTGGAGGTTCCCATGCAGCTTCCCGCGGCGGTGCGGAGGTTGTCCTTTGTGTACGACTCACAGATTGTTGTTGTGCCGAGCACAACCTCCATGTGGTACCTGGACGTGCACGAGAAGTCTGTGGTGAAGGCGTGGAAGGAGGTCCCCACATCACACGTGACGGTTGCCGCGCTTCCGGCGACAAGCGAGGCCGAGGAATACAACGAGTTTTTCAACCCGAGACGCAGTTCGGTGTGCGACGACGCCCCGCATGCGGAGGAGATGGCGGCGGCGCAGTCCGTACTGCCGCCGGCGACGCCCAAGACACCTCCCATGATGCCCACGGCTCGAATGGACATGCTCATGGATGAGATTCATCAGCTGCGGGAGCTGATTCTCGCACACCACAGCCCCCAACCGCCTGCGCCACAACAACAAAAGTCCGAGGAGAATCCGCCACCCGCGACAGCCAAAGATTGTTTCTCTCCTTCGAGGGAGAAGAGCGGATCAGCAAAAACAAGGGAGAGGCGCATAAGGGAGAAAGAGAGGCTGAAGGAGCTGGCGCGGCAGAAAGAGCAGATACTGCAGTTAACGCAACGTCTTGAAAAGTTATTGGCGCTGCAAAGGGCGAGCAAGCAAGAGGAACCCCCGCTGCCCCTTGCGATGGAGCAGCAACCGCCTCGGCAGGCGCCAAGTGAGGCACTGAAGGACCCCCCCATTCGTGAGGTCGCGGAGTGCAGTGAGCGTGATGTCTCCATGCCATCGTCTCAGCCCTCGCAGGGCGATGCCTCGCGGCCGCCACAAGGCAACGGTGTGGATACGAATGCAACGGCATCTCGCAGCAGCCATGACGCCACCTCGGGACGATGGACGGAGCTTATCGGCATTCTAAAAAACTCACCGTCGTCGTCTCCATCGAAGGCGTTCCAGGCGAGTGTTGTTATACTTTAAAAGGGAACACACACGCACCAGAAGCCAAAATAAAACAACACGCCACCACTCTTCTAAGTAATGTCCTGTTTTCGTTGTTCCTTTGGTCTTTGCGTTTTTTGTTGTTGTTTTTTTTATTCGGCCATAGTTTTACATGTGTATAAAAAGTTTTTCTCATTGGGCCCTTGTTTTATTTTTTGTTATTTAGTTATTTATTTGACTGCGTGCGAGTTGTCCTCCGACAAGCATTTTTTTTCTTTCGTTTTTGGTGGGTGTAGTGTGTGCAGTGCCGCTCGCGTTCTTGCCAAAGGTGCAGATGCAGGGAGGGGGCACTGCAGGATGAGTGGGCCGCACGCCGTCGCGGCCGGAGGAGGTGTGGCCGGCAAGCGGAGTAGCGGGCGGGAAAGCGGCGTCTAGGTGCGTCTGCGTGCCGACGGCGACCGAGGCTCCAAAATGAATAAATAAATAAACACAAAGAAACAAGAGCTTGTGGGCATGGCTTCCTAATCATCTCGCCTTTTTCTTCTTCCCTTTTTTATTTTAATTTTTTTTTTGCTTCGGCTTCCCCGC
>NW_021704868.1:0-7498 GCF_003719485.1 Trypanosoma conorhini | reverse complement strand
TTTTCTTTTCTTTTTTCCTTTCATTTTTTCCCGTTTGACTCCCCAATTGGCTCCAAGTTACTGCCACGCCTTCTTCGGGATCTCCGCGTGCGGGTACTTCGCCTTCCACACGCCCTCGTTCACCTGCGAGTAGTCCCAGTTCTTGGCGCACTCCTTCGCCCACCACACACGGCGCATCATGGACGTCTCCTTGTTGCTTGCAACATTCGTGTAGGCGAGCGAAGAGAGCGCAGAGCCGACGCAGAAGCCGAGAACCGTGAATCCGGTGAAGGTGCTGAAGAGGACAAACCCCGTGTTGCGGCGTGAGAGGATGTATACGGTGCCGAGCGCCGTGCTGAGGGTGGCAGTCGTCAGGGCAAATGTGAGCTGCTTGCGCCGCACCCGCCACTGCCGGCCCCAGATACCGCCCTCCTCCTCAAACCGCAGGAAGTCGCTGGGATACATCATTGGGAGATCCGCCACGAGAACCTTACCGTCTTTGCCTGTCATTCTTCCAGGTTGCCCCCCTACACCGCGTCGTGGTAGTAACAAGAATACTAATACTAAAAATACCTGCTCTCTAAAGTTTCAAGCGTGCGCGCAGGAAGATGCGGGCGTAGCTCGTAGTATAATCAGATGTCCCTTTCCTTTGCTGTTATCGGTAGTGATGGTGTGTGTGTGTGTGTGTGTGTGTGTGGGAATACACAGCAAACGATTTTTTATGGTTGTTGTTGTTGTTAAGGGAAGAGGCGCAAGAGAAAAAAAAAAAAGGAGTGCGCATTGTGTATTCAAGGCGATGAACGACGCATCCCCAGCACACACACACACACAGAGAGAGGGAGAGACAGGGACAGTCGGGGTGGCACGCATGCACACACCCAACGGAGAGACATCTACGCCGCTCCGACGGCCCCCATCGCTTTCGTGCGGCCCCGTGAAAACATGTGGGTATGCATGTTAATTGTTGCAACTTCATCGTTCATTCTTTACCCTCACTGCCTCACCGTGGGTCTGGGAGCGAACCAACCGAAAGGTGCCCTCCCCGCTTCTCTTTTCCCCATCCAGTCCTCTCTGCAAATCACGGACGCGTACGCGGTAAATCCCGACACACACCCAGAGGCACCCCACGTGGGCGAATAAGAAAGCGTGAAGTGCACTACTGCTGGCACATAAGCATTCGTTTGTTGTTTTTTTTTCTGCTTCTTCTTCGCTTAAAAAATGGTTCCTCCTGTTATTTACTTTTCCTTCATAGACCACGAGAAAACGGAAGTTATTCACGCCCACACACACACACTCTTTCTCTCTCCCACACACACGTACACGCTTTCACCCGTCCCTTGTCCTTCGCACGCGGGGCCCTTCCCGACCCAATTTCGACAGCGGCCCGTCTTCCTTCGCGCCTCTGCGTGTGTCTGGGCCTCGCTTCCGTCCTTGTTTCTTTGTTGTTGCTGTTGGACGCAACTTCAATCTGCCTCACACGCAACACACAGTTGGGTGGGGGGGGGAGAGAGCGCGGGAGCCGCAGACACGCTCTCTCTCGTCGACGGTCCGAGACGCTCCCGGAGACCTCTCCATGCGTCACACAGAATACTCCTCGTCGTTTCTTTTTTCGTCTCTTCGTTTTAATCTTCTCTCTTTGCTGTTGTTGTTGTTGTTGTTTTTTTATCTTGCCTTCGCCGTGCTGTTGATTGTTACGGCCTTTTTTTTTTATTTATTTCCTCTTACTTTCTTTCGTTACTTACAGATGGATTACTTCCTTATTCTCTCCTCTTCTGGCAGTCATTCTTTCCCCACCTCTCTCTCTCACCGCCGCGTCAGGTATTTCTCTTCGCCCGCCTTTGCTCGGGGCCCCCCACGCCTTGAAGTAACAAGCTCCTCTTCTCTTCACGTGTGTGCGTGTGCGTGTGCGGCCCCGTTCCCTTTTGCACGCTATCGTGCTCCTCTAATAGCGGCGGCGCGGCGGGCTGCGACTGCGGCTGCGGCTGCGGCTGCGGCTGCGACTGCGGTCGCGTTCACGTTCACGTTCACGTTCACGGTCGCGGTCGCGTTCGCGGGCAAAGCGCTTCGGGCTCCGGCTCCGGCTCCGGCTGTGGCTGTGGCTGTGACGGCGCCTGTGCCGTTCGCCTGAATCCGAGCGAGACCGAGGGCGGCGGCGGTCCTCGCGCTTTTCGACATCGCGCCTTTCGTTGAGTTCACGCCGATCATTGAAGTCACGCCGGTCGTTGAATTCGCGCCTTTCGTTGGGTTCACGCCGATCATTGAAGTCACGCCGTTCGTTGAATTCACGCCGATCATTGAAGTCACGCCGGTCGTTGAAACCCCGCCGGTCGTTGTAGTCGCGTCGGTCGTTGTAGTCGCGTCGGTCGTTGTAGTCGCGTCGGTCGTTGTAGTCGCGCCGGTCGTTGTAGTCGCGCCGCTCGTTGTAGTCGCGCCGGTCGTTGTAGTTGCGGCGGTTGTCGCGCGGGGTGGAGCGGTACGCAGGGGCCGTGGCACGGCACTGCAGCGCCACGTGCCCCTCCCTGTCGCACTTGAAGCAGCGCTGGCGCTGGCGCCGCTCGATCTCGACGCGGCAGCCGCTCAGCTCCGTGCCCGTCATCCGCAGCGCCGCCCCACACGCGTCCTCGTTGGGGAACCCGACGAACGCAAAGTGCTTCTTGTCGTGGATGAAGACGTCGACGGGCTCCCCGACGGAGGCGAAGAAGGCGCGAAGCTCCTCCTCCGTTGTGTTTGGCGGCAATCCCTTCACCACTACTTTCGTCTGCAGCACGTTCTCACGCGGGGCCGTGCGCTTCTTCTCCACCTCAATGGCAACACCGTTCAACTCCCGGCCACTCATCTGCAAGGCGGCTTCCAGGGAGTCGGTGTTGTCAAAGCCGACAAAGGCGTAGCGGCGCCGAGGCTCTAGGAAGAGGTCGGCAATGGTTCCAAGCGGCTCAAAGAGCTCACGCAGCTGCTGTTCTGTGGTGTCCTCTGCGATGTGGCGGACGGCAACCTTGAACTCCTCACGGAAACGCTTGCGGTTATCGCGCACCATTGCATCCCTTCCCTCCGTCCTCTCTGCCTCGCCCGCGCCGTTTTTGTGGTTGTCCTCTGCATCGTTGCCCTCACTGCCGTGTTGTTGTCCCTTCGCCTGCTCCTGCTCCTGCTTCGCCACCCGAATGGCAGCACCGTTTTCAAATTCCATGCCGTCCATGTTCAGCGCCTCGTTGAAGTCGTCTTCCTTCTCAAATGACAGCGTCGCGGCAGTCTTCTCTAGTGTGCATCGCGCCACATCGCCCACACGGCTAAAGAAGTCGCGCACAGCCTCCTCACTCGTGTCCTCCGGAAGACCACGTACCTGAATCGTGTATGACATCACCGCTTTACCTTGCCTGTAGATCTGTTTCCTTTCCCACCGCGCTCCTTCTGTGCGTAAAAATAAACCACCAGCTGCGTTCGCCTTTCGAACCTGATCGCTATCTGTCCCTCCCTATCGCCTCGCTGGTAGCTTTTCCTCACTCACTGCTTGCTTCCGCTTATGTAGCGCTTATTAGCTTATGTTGTTTGCTTGCTTTTCACCTACGGAGTGTCTGACTCCCGTGCACGTCCCACCGAAATTAGTGGTGGTGCGACGAAGTGTCTTCTTCTTACTTGTTGCAGTCGGCGGAGCGAGAGATGCCGGTCCCCCAATTACCGTAGCTCTTTACTGTAGGATCTGTTGTTTCACCAGCAGGAGGGGAGTTCCAAGGCAAGAACCAGGTTGGCAAGTTGTAGTGCAGCAGGTGTGTGTTTGTTTGTGTGTTTGTGGTTGTCATCAGCCCCGGGGCGGCGAGCAGCAGAGAAGGGCGAAAGTACGAAAAAAACCGGCAGCACCACGTCGCAAGTCCCCCCACCCCGCACACGCGCCCGACGCCGGGCCCCGCATCCCAACCGCCCCACGGCTCGGCCGACAGGAGCCGCGCCTCCTCCGCCTCCCCACCGCGCGCACTTCACCACCCAAAAGACAACTGCGTGCGTGCGTGCGTGCGTGCCGGCTGCTCCCTCCGCGCCGCCAACGCCACCACCCGGCGCGCGCGCGCGAGGGCAGAAACGGGCGGGCGTCCGTCATAAGCCGGATCCACGGCTTTTCTCGGTTTGCGTTTGCCTGCGCGCCGACCCCAGCCCCCGCAGACCCGCACACACCTTCCCAACCGCCGCTGAGGAAGGCGATCAAAGTACAAGAACAAAGTCGCAATAAAAACAACAACAACATAAATCATCAGTCACACTCATACCCACCGCCGCCGCGCACAAGTCACCCATGACGCGGTGCGACGTCGCCTTGACGGTTGGGCCGCAAAGAGGGGGCGAGAGAGAGAAAGTAAGAGCGATAGTAAGGAACTCAGGAAACCTCCTCGCCCAATTCGCTTAGTCAACCTCACTTGAATGCTCATAACATTATATATATATATATATATATTATGTTTATTGTCAAGCAGGTATAAACCTCCACAGCACAGCGGCTACCAACACCACATCGCTACTAAGGCTCATGCGTTTTTGTTTTGGTTTTTCGTATGTTTCTCTTGCTTCAGTCTCCCTGCGGTGGTTCACGTCAAGGTGCGCGACGCACGCTGGGACGAGAGAAAACACGTAACATTAATGGAAAGAATTACTTGCACCGCCGACGCAAGGCCAAAAGAAAGGGCTGCCCAACCGCTTCAGCGGAAACATGGCGCTGCTCCTTCCTCTGCAAGAGGCGGTCTACCCAGTAGCCTGACAAGGACCAAACGTCTGGAAGGTACACGGTGAATAGCTCCTCAAACTCGCCGCGCTGGTGGTGCATCTCACGCTGGGAGTAGCGCACCAGCAAGTAGTCCAGTCCTTCGCCATTGTACACGCCGTGCTCCTCATCAAAGAGTGTAGGATCCTTCGTGTATCGAAGTTCCACCCCTCGCAGCTGCGTGTTCGTAAACGTAGACGGAACTATACTCACGGCTTCACCGAAGGCCGCAGCCCCTCCCCCGGCACTGTACGTATTCAGGTAGTCATACGCTCGCCACCGCCCCTCTGCGGAAGGGTGCCGCTCAGTCACCCGCAGAAGTGCGACGAACGGCAAGGCAAGCAAAGCAACAAATCTATCCCTGAGAGAAGCGGGAGATACCGGGAGGTACCCCGCCTTCTCGCTCACGTGCCCGGGTGGCCGCGCAAGGTGCGCCTTCTGAAACCGATTGATGCCCGTCATGGCTGCGTAGGCGTCAATGAACAAGTTGAGCGAAACCGTGGCGTTAGCGTGCCCCTTCTCTGGGCGGTTGACGCAGGAGGAGCCGTCACGAACGTCTTCCACAATGACACCGTGCAGTCTTGCCAACGCGCGGGCGCCGGGGTAGTTGTACATGCTGACGCCCACCGACAGCACCAGAGCCGCGAGCTGCGCGAGGCACATCCCCCATAACACAACCGCCAGAGCGCGCCTAATTCGCCCATGGGGGGCAGCACCGCGTGTACGATGTTTGCTGTTCGCGGCGGCCACTTGCGGCGCGGTGCACGCGTCCCACGTGAAGGCGACGGCGTAGGCCACGGGCGCCAAAAAAGCCGGGAACACCACCATAATAAACCGCATCTCCTTGTGCGGCAGGAAGCTGTAGAGCACAACGAAGAGGGTTGCCGGGAGAAGCAGGGCGCGCAACCGCACGCTCGTGCCCAGCCAAACGGAAAGCAGCGTCCCAAGTGGAGCGGAGGGCGGCGGCGGCGGCGCGCGGGCCCCAGTGCGGGACGCGGTCACGCGACGAATCAGCCGCCGGCCCACGTCCCAGCACGCCAGCCCCACCAACAGCAGCAGCGGAGGATACGCGAGCAAAAAGGCCAGCGGCAGGGCGTGGGTAAAGTACCAGTGCCACGGCAACCGCCCCCAACGCCATGACTGATTGTGAAGGGTGTTAAACAGCAGGACGACGCCCTCGGGCCACACCCAACCCCCCCAGAGGAAGCTGTCCAAGACAACGCTGCAGCACACCGCGAGCGTCATGGAGAAAAGGCAGACCACCACGTACCGAAGAATGCTGGCCTCGCGCTGCAGCAGGAAAAAGAGTCCCATGGACCCAAGCAGCAGTACGACGTCACAGCGGAAGAGCACGGTGCAGACGCTCAGCAACGCAAGGGAAAGACAGTGCCTCCCACGCAGTGTGCATCCAAAGGCCAAACTACAAAAAATGAGTGCGGCGGTGTTTGGCAACGCGCGCGTCGCGTAAAACGACAGGTGGAACTGCAAGGCACATAACACAAAAAAAACAGAAGCGGCACGACAACGCTTCCGCGCCCACTTCGCAGTGGACCGCAGAAATTTTCTCTCGTCCTCATCGATGCCACCCGCAACGTACCAGAGGGCACCGCAAACCATAAACCCCCCGACAAGCCGACACGCGTGAGAAAAGAGCATGGGGCTCTGCAGCGCGGCCCACTCCATGGAGAGCGGCGGCTCCACGCGTCGCCCATCCGGCACACCCCGTGCCATGCCTAGGAAGGAGACAAGGCACTTGACAACCGCACCCATGGACTCCACAGCGAGTACGCAGAGCAACGTCGCCAGAACAACAACGTACGGCCCCCAGAATGTTCGCGGGACAACGCCAGGAAACACAAGATGATCTCCACAGGCGGTGTCTGGGCAGAAAATGAAGTCGTGCATGGCCTGCATACAAAAGCTCTCCTCCACTTTGGTATACGGACACAGCAGCTCGCACAGAGTCACAGAAAGGCACAAAACCAAAAAACAAAGCCACGACTGAAGCTCCATAACGCCCCTAGGAACTTCTCCAAAAGTATCGCGCAATAAAAAAACAAGGAAACAAAAGCAGGAAAAAAAAATAATAATAATAAACCAAATTCAGTTGCACCACGTACAAGCGCAAGACATACCCCACTTCTTTGATACAAAGGTCCTGCCACGACCAAACACACACACACACACATTGCAAAGAGGGAGACAGCTCGCACTGCAACCACCGCAGTTCCAACTACACAAAGATGATATCGTCCAGATCGGAAAGAAACAGACACGAACACGCAGGCACACACACACACTTACACACGGGGAAAACAAAGGGAAAAAAACCACGCGTAGGAAATGCTAGATGTTGTCTTCCGAGAGGCTCCCGCCGCGACCTCCACCAGCGTGTCTTTCTCTTTCCTTTCGGCTGTTGCTGTTGCGTGGGTTCCTCTCCCTCCCTCCCTCTCTCCATCCGCGGCGCCACTAGACGAAGTACGACGGCGAGGGGCAAAGGCACTCCGTCCGCAGCAGCCCCACTGCATGCCGTCACGGTGCCGCGCAGAAGGCCGGCGCAGCACCGGCGAAAAACGCAGGCACCCACGGAGCGCCGCGTTACGGCAGACCGTCGTGCCCGCTACTGGGCCCCGTCTCGCGTCCAGTACACCTGCCCCTCCATCCTCCCCTCGTCCAGCTGGCGGCCGCGCTCCACCTCGGGGAGGCGGTGGTTCATGAACACCAGTTGCATCTCCTCCGGCGTCATGTCCTTCACCCAGCCCCTCGCGTTCAGGTACC
>NW_021704866.1:0-7505 GCF_003719485.1 Trypanosoma conorhini | reverse complement strand
CCACACACACACACACATTACGGGAAAGAGACACTTGTGGCTCTCGAGGAGGCATGCGTGTAGGAGACTCACTGCTGTAAGTGGGCCGCTGCGGAGCGGGACTGGGAGGGGGAAAGGGAGAGACTGTGCCGCAGCGCGGCCCCAAGGACTACGCCTTGAGGCGATTGTATTATTTTTCTTCTGCCCCGCCCCTCTCGCTACGTCCGTGGCCCCGTCTCCGCCTGTCCCACGGGGACGCTCGCGTGGATGCCGCTGCCTCGCTGCGCATTGGGATGGAGGTGGAGTTGGGGAATTTCATCTGCTTGTACATGTGCCAACTGTGTGGTTCCGTGCGCTTTTGCGTTTTGCTTTTTCTGCATATCTGTTGTGTTGCGAAGGGCGACGTGCTTACCTATTTGCTCGCTTGTATTGTTCGCCAAAAGAAAAAAAAAAGAAAAAGGAAAATCTTTTTGCTTCTGTCTTTTTTTTTATTTTGTATGCGATTTTATTATTTTTGCGCGCGCTCGCCACTGCCGTAATGCCGTGAGCAGCCCAACCGTGAGGCGATGTATCTGAGAAAAGAACCCTCCGTGCGCCGCTTGCGTTGCGGCTCCGCCTTTCTGTCTCTCTCTCTTTCTCTCTCCCTCGCCGTCTCTGTGCATCAGCGACGCGAGGTGGTGTGACGGCTTTGCGGTGTAACCCGTGCGACTTGCCGTTATCTGCCGGTGCGTTTGTGCTTTGTTTTGCTCTGCTGTTTTTTGCTTTATGCTTTAAACGCCTTCCTGAGGGGGAGTTGGCGAGACGGAGACACTGCGAAGAGGCGGTAGCAGGCAGATACCCCCATAGACACACGCCCATAGACACATATTGCACTCACCCCCTGCTGCGTCGAGCAGAGTGCAGGCTTCGTGCGGCGTTGTCGGACGCAGCGGCGCCCCGGAGCCTACGCATAGACAGCGGCCTACCTCGGTGTATTTATCGACGACGCGGGCCACATAGACGTGAGCGAACTCATTTCGTTGGCTCAATTTATTTATCTATTTTTTTTTCTCCTCCTTTCCACACCGCGAGTGCGTGTAACTTCTTCTCGCTCCGCTTGCGCCTGCGCGCCGCACAAATGATGCCGGGCTCCGCAGGCAATGAACAGATCATTGCGTACGATAGTGACGGCGATGGGGCTGCCGGGGGGAGGGTGGCGCCGCACCGCGCGGTTGCCAAACGAGCTGAGGTGGTTTTGATGCAGCAGCAAAGTTTTCGCTCGGTGGGTGGCCGGGAGGAGGGAAGGCGACAGCTGACGGGGCTCGGCGAGGCGTACGGTGAGCTCTGCCGTGGCGCACCGCTGTCCGTGTGGGTGGTGGCCCCTGCGTGCGCGCCGCGCGGCGCGGGCGAGGGCAGCAAAAAGGAAACCCCCACCACTGCGGTTCTGCGGACTCCTGAGAAAAGACGAAGCGCATGCGATGGTGGAATTCTCGTGCCAACTCCAAAAACGGGCGGTGGTGTCTGTGGCTACCGCTCCCCATTGCCGAGAAAGACGTTTCCCCCGTCGATTCTTTCCGCCCCCTCGCCGGTTTCTCCCTGCAAGGGAAGCCCGTTGGGCAGTGAGGGGTCAGCAGCGAAGAGCGGCTGCGCCAGCTCCAGAGCGGCGGAGTCGCAACCGTTGACCCCGGATGCTTCGACCACAACGTCGCTGCTTTCACAGGCAGAGCGTAGCGCGGCGGAGTTGCTTGCGCACGACATAGATAGCGTTGCACGGGAATGCTGGCGTGAGAGCCAACAACAGCTTTCGCCATCTGCCATATATGCAGAGGACGACAGACTGGCGGCTTTCGCTGCGGCGGCAAATACGACGTCCTCCAATGGCGAAAGAAAACGTAAGCGCCATTGTGGGGTGCGCGACAGCGTGCCCCCCGGGAGTTTTGTCGACGGCACCGCCCGGTGCCTGCAATTTGAACCGGACAGTTGTTCCGTGCGGCCGTTGCGGCCATCCGTGTCCGGGATGGTACAACAACATTTCAACAAACTAACACAGCAGCGATTGGCTCTCCAGTGCTTCACGCTGCCTTACTAAACACAGGAAGTAGGAATGATTTTCTCCTTCCTCCATTTGTTACTTTTTTTTTTTTAGGTTGTGCTTCTTTCTTTATATTCCTCGTTTTTTTTTCTATACGACCAGCGCGTTCTCGCTCCCTTTGTTGTATGAGCCGCACTTGCTCGCTGCGTTGCCTCACGGTTCTCTCGCGTATACTCTTGTGGTTTGCCGCTTGCTTGTTTTCTCCCTCTCTCCTTCTTCTCGGTCGAAATGAAAGTAAGGATCCAGCTCTGTACAGCGTAGCTGGTAGGGCTTTCGCGTGTGTGTGTGTGCGGCTTGAGTCTCTCATGTTTGGTCGTGATGGCGCATACGCCCCGTGGATTGGGTTTAACCGCCGCAGCTCGCGTGGATCGGTCGCACTCCTCTTCACTTGCGTCCGACGCACGAGATGAGGCGGTTGCTGCGGAGGAGGAGGAGGGGCTGTGGCACTGCAATGAGCATCGCCCCGAGGAAGCAGGCCTAACCGCACGTGTCTCTCGTTGTAGCATGCATGCGGTGGTCAAGGGTTTGGCCCAATCCTTCTGGGAGGGCCGTGAGACGTGCGTGGAGGTGTCGCGTGCAGAGCCTTTGCATCCGCAACGCGCCTCGTTGGAGTCTTCCGTTCAGCTCTCTGAGGAAAGGCCTTCGTGCGGCTCCTCCCCCTGTTTTTTTTCGCCCAATGCGGAGCAAAAGGAGACGGTGCCTTCTATAAAAAATTGTGTTTTGCTGGGTTGCTCGCTGCCGGCCCTCGCGCCCACAGAGCTTCCCCAAGGCGCCAGCGGCAACGGTTTCCACGAGGTGGGGTCCTCGTCCCCCCCTGCTCCCAATGAACCATCCCCTACGGAAACAGCGGGTGATGGTGCCGCCATCACTGGCTTGTTTGCTTGCTTTTGTGAGGCGGTAATGGAGCGGACACCAGGCTGGAAACTCTTTGTTTCCTTTGTGGAGCGTGAGGGGGGTCGTTGGCTAGACTTGAGCTATCAGATGCCAGGGCCCACAAGTTTACCCCTGCACTTGCGTCGTTACGCAGTGCGGGAGATTACCGCCTTACCACGTGCCTCCTTTCACTGCATAACTTCTGTGCGAGAGGTGATAGATTTTTCTCTGAAGGTCATGCGAAATCGCCCACCAAGAAAGAGCGCCGTACAAAAAACCGGTGGCCTTCTCATTCAAGTCCTTGGAGTGGCTGATGATGCTGAGTTTCATGGGGAAGGAGAGACGCCGGTGGCGCCTCTTGGAGTGAGATCTATTAAGTTTACTCAGCCTGCTGCTTCCAGTGCGTTGGCGGAAGTGTGGGGCCTGCATGTCTTTGGCTCCGTACCCTCGCGAGTCGCGGAGCGGCGTGAACTGGTTGCTGGTTCAGCCGGGGCAGGAGCGCAGGGGCGACGGCTCCTTCGGGCCATTGGGTGTGAGGGGCCCATTTCTGTTGTGGTCCGCCATTTGAGCGACGCCGCCACTCTCCCCTCCTTTTGTAACCCAAAAAAAACATTCGCGAAGGGTGTTGTGGGCCACGCCGGAGTGGGGCAGCACCCATTGCGGCCTTCTCTGCATCAGGAGTGGCGGGGGCGCCAAAGGATGGGTGACGCGGAGAATTGCGAGACGCCGTCCAAGGAAGTAAAGTTAAACGTGGAGGCAGTACCAGGCGCAAGTGCGAAGAAGACTTCGGCGCCGTCCGAGGCAGCAATAGTTTGTAGTTCTTGCGATAATTTTTCCATGGCAGCATTGGCGCGTCATACACTGAGGTGTTTGCAGTTACAGCGTAATATGAACGATTGCCCAGCGTCGTCCCCCCGGGCTGCAATGAGCCCGTCGTGTTCCAAGCCGGACTTCTTCGCCCCTGTGTGTAAAAATAGTCCTTTGGCGCCTATTAGGACCAAGCACGACTGCGATGCACGGACAGCTGTGCCTGCTAAAGCGCCATCGCGTGATGATGGCATGGAAAGTCTCATTAAAGCGCTTGAGCGCCGCTGGAAGTCTGGCGTACATCGTTGCCCAAACCGGCGCAAGCCGTTGCTCCCGATATTTTATGGCCTCAAAAAGCCTTATTGGCAACGCGAGAGTCTCATGTCTTTAGAGCTTGAGGAGAGGAGTCTGATTGAGTTAGAGGAGAAGAGGCGGCGACGATTATCCGAGGCAAAAATTGGACAGATCTTGTGTGATCCTCACCACGGCGCTCGTTCACCCCCCATAACCTCTGTGGTGCGGAGGGCCAAGACGAGGGAGAAGTCGTTTTTATTCCTCTCCCCTTTTCCCTAGTTGCTGGGGTTTTATTATTATTTTTTTTTTGTGTTGTTTTGTTTTCTTATTTTATTTTTTTTTTGTGACTGGCGGGGGCTGTTTTTTTTTTTTTGAAAAAATCTTGCCGGCCTGCCCGTTCAATAAATGCAAGCATACATCTGAGTCTTTCCGTGTGCATTTATTTCTCTCTCTTTTTGTTACCAAACTGAGACCCGCGTTCCCTGTTTTGTTTCTCCACCTTTTTGCTTTCGCTGGAAGAATTCAACTGTGCGCCTTTGCGTGGCTTTTTATTCAGGCGAGGCAAGGCATCACACTGACTTCCACCTCCGTGCGGTTGTGCTTCTCTGCGGCTATTGCTACCGTTGCTGTTTTACTCGGTCTCTATTCAAACTGAGAACGCGGCGACGAAGGGAGGTATAACTTCTGCCATCGTTGTGGCTTCAGAGAGGCGCCGCAGAGACTTTTCCTTCTCACGGATTGGTACAATGTTGGCCTTGAAGTCTGCCTTGCAGCGTGGCCGCGGGCCGTTCTGCTCCCTCAGCATTACAAATGCCCTTGCACAACTGACCCTCGCCGACCTTAAAAGCTATGTCTCGGAGGAAGTGGCACAACGATCTATGGAAGATCGCAGCATCGCAATTAACGAGCATGCCTTTTCGCTCCATAGCGCGCTTAACTCGAACGGCGCCAATCGTTGGAAAGGAAAAGTTGGCGAAGGACCTGGGTGTTGTACGGTGTACGAGACGAATGACGTGGCGTGCTCCTGGTTTGTTCTGCCCCCTGGCGCCATGCTGCCGTTGCATGATCACTGCACGATGATTGTGTGGCAGCGAATTTTATTTGGACGCCTCCACATTAATTCCTTCGATTGGGTGCCGGGGTTTGAGCCTGTGGACACGCAACTCATTAACCGCCGGGGTGGGGAAGCCACTGTCGTTTTATCAGGCACCGTTGAGGCGCGTCCTAACGGCGGCGACCCCGCAACGCTGGTGGCATCGTTTGGGCCGCACACCGGTGGTGTCCTGCACGAGATTGTGAATGAGAGTAAGGAGCCCGCCTTGTTTTTTAACGTCACGACTCCGCCGTACAACAAACCTCCGAACTACATAGACTGCATGTATTACTCGTACTCACGCCTCAATGGCAGCTGTGCGACTTCGGTGGGGTCGCAAGCTCGGGCAGCCCCGTGTGAATCCCTGAAGGTGGGGGAGCGCGTGTATCTCACCCCAGGGGAGTCGACCGGTCGAATGGAGATGGACGTTTTTGTGCCGTTGCAGCCGCTATTTTGACACTCAGAGCAGGACACAGTAACCGAAACAAAAAAAAAGAACCCCATGGATCATCGGGTAACATGCAGAGAACCTGCAGGGGCGTCTTTGCAAGTGTACACATGGAGCGTGTGAAAATATCTGTATAACGAGCGTAACGGCAAAAAAAAAAAAAAGAGCTGTGAGCAGATTCCAAGGGAATTCACGTGTTGGAACCTGCGGTGCTGCGCCAACGTGTTCTATTTTTTTTCCCCCCTTTGTTTCTCTCTCTATATCATATGTCGGGCCGCTTGCCTCTTTGACAAACCGATATTATTGTCTACCTATTTTGTTTTTGCTTTTTTCTTTTCTTGAGAATATTTTCCAAAAAATCCGGGAGCGGACGGGGCTTAGTGGATGATAGCGCGTCTTGTTTAATTTTCCCCTGTGTTTTTTTATACATGGACTTCTTGTTTCTGGCTTGCACCGATGCTGCGTTGGAGGGGCAGCGTGAGTGAGTGTGTGTGTGTGTGTGTGTGTGTTCCCCCCTCCCCAATCGCTCTTGTCCCGCTCACGAATCCACCACTAAAACTAATACCGCCCACGCGGGGGGAGTCCGGCTGCGGTGGGGGGGGGCCTCAACGACTGCCACTTCGTGAGTTCCCGACGAGAGAGCGGCCACCATAGGAATTGTTTTTGGCCCATTTGTTTATATTCGTCTCTGTGAGTGTGTGGGGTGCGGCAACTCCGAATTTGGGGGTCTGGGCGCGCGCTGGCCCAAGTTGGGAGGTCGTCGCCTCGTTTTGTCCTCCCTTTACTTTGCGGGAATGGGGCGTCAAGGAACTTGGCCAGGCGCATATTCGGTGGTTTGCTTTGCTTTGCTTTGCTTTTTTGTTTTCTTGCTTCTTCTGTTTCCTGTGTGTTAGAACGTCTAACTGCAAGATCACTCATAATGTTTTGCGGCATCCTTGATGCGGTCGAGGATTGCTTCAAAACAGTTGTGGCGGTTGCCTGTTGCCTAATCCTCGGTGGTCCGGTCCTTATCATCGTCGGCACCTTGTTCCTCCGCCAAGAGGACGGGAAAAAGTCACTAACCGCGGCTCTGAAGGAGTTTGACCCCGCGCCTCTCAATGCGTGGACTGGGACGATTAACGATGTGCCGATTACTTTGATACGCAGGCCGATAGACGTCGAGGGCGTGCCCAGGGCCACGTCTATCTTTGCGGAGGCCGTCATTCCAGTTACAAATCCCGCTTCAGAAAAGTTGTCCGTTTCCGTGAAGGTCGACACTGTCACCCCTTTCACCCGAGACGCCTTGTTACGGTATTCCAAAAGGACGACTCACCAGTGCTCTACAGCAAAGTGTAAGGCCGGGCAACATTGCCAGTGCGAACATAATGCTCGTGCGTTCCAGGACAAATGTGCCGCTATGAGAGGGACCTTTGATGGTTTTCCCAGGTGGTGTACAGTGGGCCGTCTATGTGGCGAGTGCACGCTGACCGTCTATTTGACCCAATTGTACCTTGTTGCCCGCGAGATCAGCAAGGGAGAGTACACTGAAGACACTTCCTTCCGAAGTGCCAACTACAATTTCGATGATAGGGCCAACGTCTATGAACCCACCATGCCAAGCAGCATTACAGTGCGCCTCTACAGCGACAAGGACCCCTACATCGCCGTGCAGCGTGCGACAAAAGGAACTGGCAAGCTTGGCGCAAATCCGCATACTGTTGGTATTATAATGATTGTTCTTGGGGTCTTATTTTTACTACTTGAAATTGGTGTTTGCACGGCGCTCATTTGCTACTTTACACGGCGAAAGGATACGACATCAGACGCATTGCCTCATGCAATGCAAGGGGAGGATGGGAGTAACTACGATACACCTGTTTCGTCACCACCACCGCCGCCGCCACAGCCACAGCCACAGGGCTATGGGTATGGCCAACCTCCGCCGCCACAGCCACAGCCAC
>NW_021704865.1:0-7511 GCF_003719485.1 Trypanosoma conorhini | reverse complement strand
CCTCTTCGCAAAGACGCTTTGAGGGTCATCCCCCACCCACCCCCACTTTTTTATTTTATTTGCTTACTTTTACCATTTACATTGTTATGTATTCATTTATTTTTGTTGTTGGAGCAGGAGGAGGAGGTTGACTCATCTCATTCCCTCGTCCCCCCGCGCGCCGCCCTCATGTCTCTCGTGGGCCACGCAGGGCGCCTGCGAGCCTGTTAGCCGGACCTCACGGACGCTGTCTCCCCAACCCCATGCGGGCGACGACGCCTGTTTTTTCCCTCCCGGCCGGCGCCAAGCCAGAGAATGGCGCCGAAGAGAAGCAGCCGGGCAAGGTCCAGCAAACCAAGCCCGACCGTTCCCACGTACCAACGCATGAACTCCAGATGCGTGCTGTAGAGCGCCGCCCCCTCCTCCAGCAGCATCGAGAAGTAAAAGGCGGAGCAGGCAAAGGAGAAGACCAGATGCGTGACGTAAAGGACGCGCAAGCGTCGGTGCACCATCACTCCGGCGGGGGGGAGCGAGGCACTACGTAAGTCGACGCTGCTCAGTGCGGCCGCCAAGGCGACGGGCGGCAATGAAGACGGGGACGAGGACGACCGGGCGGAGCGTCGGAGACGCAGCCAGCCACACATCTGCAGCAGCACCCCCACTTCACAGCCGAGCACGTACAGGGTCCCACAGGAGGCCAGGTACCCCGTCACCGTCCCCACCCAGAAAAATAAATGATGCAAGTGAAAAATGACAAGTGCAAACAGCAATGCCATATTGAGCGCAACGATAAATAGGCTGCGTTGGTTAATGAGACGGGGAACATACCTGAAAGTTTTTCTTGACTTCCGTTGCCCAGCACCCGGTTCTACACTCGGGTCAAACTCCGTACCCGTCGAGGCATGACTCGGGATGACCCCAGCTTCGCCGTAGGCGCCCGTCGCGTATTTGGCGAAGAAAATGGGAGCTCTTCTGGGGAGAACCTGCTGCCTCGCCGCGGCGCAACGCTCCGCCCACGCGGGGGAGTGACACCCCTCCTCCCCAAACTCCAGAGCAACAGACGCCGGTGCCGGTGCCGCGTACGTGGCGGGGGTTGGGCCCAAAGACCGCGTCGAGGCTGATCGCCGACGCCGCCGTCCGCCGACCATTGAACCAGTGACAACGTACAACATCATGTCCGAACTACAAAGCAGAAATGCATACAAAACCTGCGAGGGACGCAAGAAGTACGTCAGACAATTGGAGATCACGGAGAGCCAATTCACGCCCATCATAATGCGCTGCGTCAGGGGCAGCGAAAACACGCGTACTATGAGATCCTCACCGCCGCGCGCGTCCCCAGCATCGTCGTCGCTGTTGTTGTTGTTGTCGTCGTCGCCGTCGTCGTCGTCATTGTCGTCGTCGTCGGCACGATGGTAGACTTCGGCGCCCTCCGTAGCAGCCCCCGCCGCCTCATCCTCGCGTGGAGGCAGGGAATAGTCGTAACCAGGCGACTGCGGTGCGCCACTGCGGAACTCCACCCCCACGCTGGTGTGGACCTGCGGCGCGGCCCCCATGACAGGCGCTGGTGCGGCTGCTGCCGCCCCCCTAACAGCCGCAGCGGCAAACGGGGGCGTGGAAGAGGGCCGCGGCGGGGAGCTGGGGACCGCCTGGGCGAGGTGGTGTTCCGCCTCTGCTGCGGTGACCCCCAGCGTCGCGTTACCGGCCGTCTGTGTCAGTGTGAAGGCCCTCGCCTTACACGCAATGGACGTCAGGCAACAGAGGAAGATGCCGACATCCGCAGCGCTCATCCGGTCCCGCGCAAAACAAAAACAAAAACAAAAAAACTAATTAATAGTAATGAAAAATAAACAACTAACCTTCTCTGCCACTCCCCTCCGCAGGCTACACTGCGCTATCTATGGCCTGTGTGGGTGGAGGCGCGCCCACCTGCCTCTCCCTCTCTCTCCCTCGCTGTCACCTGCTGCAGGACGCGCCGGACGCGCAGGCGCACAGAAAAGGCGGCGTATCCAGTGGAGGGATGTGCGTGCACCGTCCCGTCACCGCCAGACACGCACACACACACACACACGCACGCACAAAGCTAAAGGGAAGAAACGCGGGTAGCAACAGCAAGCGTACAGATACGGGAAAAATACTCACGCAGGTGCTTCCTCCAGCAACAAGAGAAACATACAGGAATCACTCGGAGCGAAAGTTGCCGCGGCGCATGCTCCCCCCCCCCCAAAAAAAAGGCAGTGAGTCTAAAAAAGATGCATACGAGAATAAATAAATAAAAACAAAATGATGGGGGCGTTTTCACGACACCCCATTTTCGCTGTTATTTATTTAGTTCACCTCCCGCTTCCTCCTTACCGCGCCCGCCTGACACTTCCGCAGGAAACGTGGCGAGGAGGAAGTGGAGTCCTCAAACAAAGAAGCCACCAAAAAGTTCTATATGAAATGTCTATGATGAACTTGCCCACCGCGGACTTAGCGTGCACAGAGGCACTCATCTATAGCCCGCTCTCCATCCTCCTGCAGCGAGGGGGGAAATGGGAGCACGAGCCTCTATGCATGTCTTACATTTTCACCTCCAACTAGCCGCGTCCTCCGCGGATCACTTGGCAAGCGAGCGAGCAAGCGAGGGAGCGAGCACGTGCAAAATGCAAGGACCAAGCAGCAGCAGCACCAACAGCCACGAGAAGCGGCATGTACAGCACGAACAGATAAAGAAGAAAGCCGAAAACAAAGCGAAGGCGCCTGCCAGCATTTAAAAAATAAAACACAAAAAAGCATTACATTTCCTTTGCCGTCGATGCGGAAACCTCTAGTACACCCGAGGATAACATGGAGAGGGGAGGATACTGCAACGCGTGCAGCTGCTCGCAGTACTGCTCAGCATGGGCCAGCTCAACCACTTTTTGCCACACCGTGTCCACCCTGGGCAGAGCTGGGGCAGACGCAGGGAAAATTCCTTCAGCGCTGCCTGCGCTCCACTCCTTCACTTCCTCCCGTTCGCTGGCGTCTTCATGGCCGTCATCACTGCTGCCGCTGGGGCTGCAGCGATGCTGCGACACGAAGTACAGCGGTGGGGCCGCGGGGACTCCGCCACCTGTCGCGGCTGACACATCACTGACGGCATCGCCGAGTTGTGGGAACGGTGATGTATCTGGCCGTGCTTTCGCATCACGCACTGGCCTTGAAGCAAACACAGGTCCAGTGAAGTTCTGTGGCGGCTCCAAAGCTTTGGCACCGGCCAAGGATGCTTTTCTCCCCCTTTTCACAAACAAAAAGGCACTGCTGGTCAGCTTGGCTGACACGCACAACGCCTCTCGCTGCCGGCGCTTCGGCATTTCCGGGGAGTAAGAGAGTCGTCGTTCTAGGGACAGGACGCGCGCAGAGGGGGATGCGGTTACTGCAGCGTCACATGACGGCCGTGTTGTTGTCGCCGTTGACTCCATGCGGGGCTCCGGCGCGGCCGCCTTCGCCCCAGAGCTGACGGCCCCCTCTGGCCCCCCCGGCACCTGAATAAACGGCGACCAGTCACGGCAACACGTGCTATCCGTCGCGCTGCACGCCCGCCGGGTGATGGACGTCATTGTGGAGAAAGACGACGAGGGTTGAAGAGGGCTCTGCGCGTGTGAGTCAGATGAACACGAGGATGCCGCGCGACGTCGCCTTCTTCTCTCGCCGCGACGCAACTCAGCCGCAATGGCGGCGTGAGCGGAGGCCAGCCGCGGCGAGTACGTCTCCGCGGTGTCAGGTGTGACCCCGGCACTTTCCCCGCTTCCCACCGCGGCGCTGGAGTCCGCGGTGGGCGACATTCCCCACTTCGGGGCACATCTGCGCCCCGCGCCGCAGGGAGAGGCAAACACCCCCGCCCGGTCGGCGGAGACAGCACTGTCGTCACTCACACCCTGCCTCGCTGCGGATGCCGTCTCATGCCAGTCTCCTGTCCGCGGCGTGTTGGGGGCCACGCACGACGCCCCTCCGCGGGCGCACTCCTCTACCGTCGCACGGAGAGCCTTTGAAGTGAGCTGGAGCCGCCTAAACGCATCTTCCACCCCGCCCTCGGCGTCACTGTACGTGTGCGTTGCGGCCTCCGCCACGGGTGGGCGGGGCGCCAGTGCCTTGGTCAGCAGCAGCGCGGACTCACAGCGACTCACGCGGCGCTCAATGTCCCCCAGCTTGCGCTGCAGCTGCCGACGCCACAGCCTCATTTGCTGCTCCAAGTTGAGAAACCCCTCCGTGAGGTGGCGCAGCGCCACCTCCGGCCTAACGCCGCGCTCAACTTGGTGCGTGGAGCGTGCCAAATACAACTGCGGCTGCCCTTCACCCCCGATATCCCGCGCCGCGAGGCCATAACTGTCGGCTTCCACCAGTGACATGCGTAAGCCCTCACGGAGCCTCCTTGCAGGGTGGCCGTGGAACTCCCTTATGAGCGTCTATGAAGTTTGCCTTGAGTCGCCGCTGCTGGCTCACGGCCTGACTCTTGGCTGTCTACTTCCCCACTCTCTCTATCTCTTTCTCTCCCTCTCTCTGTGTTTGCCTGTACGCTTGCAACCTCTCGTCTTTGCTGCTACGCAGGCTCCCAGACGGTGGCGGAAGACGCAAAAGTGGAAGTAAAAAATTGTAGAGCGGCAACGCAGTGCGACAAGGCAGGCGGTGCGCGCACTCAAGCCACCCGCAACCACGCGCGCAGGTTTACACGACGGACAGGCACATACTCACACGTACAGCCGCAGTAATAGCCCGAGGGAGAGAGGAAGCAAACAAACGAGCAAATGAATAACAAATATAAGAGACATGTACATATATATTTTTTCTTCTTGTTTTTGTTTCGTTTGTCTTGCCGGACATGTGATGTCGCAATATTCCACTCCAGGAGCCACGCACGTACCGCACGGAAGGGATACAGCAAAAGGAGCTAAAGCAACAACAACAACAGTCAGAGGCGCGCACACACACACAGAGAGAGAGAGACAGCAAGAGAGAGAGAGAGAGAGAGAGGGAACATGTTTCACAATTCAACTATTTACATATTGAGTTCGCATTGGTCGCTCGACCTTACACCTCGGTCTAGCTATCTCACATGATGCGCTTCATCGTTCCTCCTCAACTCCTTTCGTGTCGCACGGCAAACCCGTTCGTTTCCATTTCTCTTTTTGTTTTTGTTTTTTTTCTTCCTTCTTCTGTTTATTATTTACACTTTTTTCTCTCTCGCCCTCGCCTTTTTTTTTATTGCGTTCCCGCTGCTCCTAGTGGCGGCGCTTCTCCCTGCGCTCCCGCCCCCTGTTGCTGCTCCGCGGCTACTTTGGCTTCGTCATCCACGTCGTCTCATCGGGGTACTCGCAGTTGATGTTCGTCGTCGCGTCGTACGGCTTGCACACCTGGTGGGTGGCCCGCGCAGGGTAGCGGATGCCAAAGGTGAAGCCTTTGCCCTTCCGCATGCTATCGGCGATGGTGTCGTTCTCAACCTCGTACGAGGGTCCGCCGTCGGCCCAGCCGTGCAGGTGCCTGCTGCGGCGGTAGTCGCCACGGAAAAACACCGTGCTGCGGGTCGGCTCAGGCGGTTTGACGTCGTAGCACAGCGGACCACCGGCGTTTCGAACCATGAAGCGCTGGCCGAGGCCGAAGCCGGCCACCGCCTTGTATTTGTAGGGCTTCACCGCGTCCAGTTTCGGGTAATACAGGGCAGGCCCCGCATCGGCACTCGCCGCGCTCTCGGCCACGCTCTCCTCCTGGTCTGCAAAGGCGAGGGGGTCGTACGGTTGGGCCGCAAAGCGAAACCCGTTGGACGTCATCGGCGGCTTCCCCAGATTGTACGAGCCGGGGCCAACCGTCGCACTTGTCGCCGGCTTGGGCTCACGAAGGGTGCGCGCCCCCAGTGAGACTCCCTTCTTGTAGTCCCGATCAAACTCCGACGGCAGGAGATAAATACCTGGACCTGGTGCAAAATTGACCGCAGCCCGCACCGTCTTGTTTTCAGGCACGGTCTGGATGGGCGCACGAAACACGGGCGTACATCGTACCCGTTTCCGCATTATTTGACTCACGTCACCGTACTCCGCGGGGCCGGGTCCCGTGAACAAGGTGGACTTGGGCTGGGAATGACGACCGCCAAAGCGTGGACCATCGTACAGGCGCAGTTGTGGGGGTGCAAGACGTGCAGCAATTGTGGTGGGGTCGTCGTAGCTCCCAGGACCTGGCCCATTTTCGTCCGCATGGACCTTTCGCACGGATGTGATGTATTCCTTTAGCTTTGGCATATCATCACCAAAGCGGGGCACTTGATAGGCCCCAGGCCCCGGCACTATGTCACGCGTCGTCAACAGCTTCGTCCGCTGGCCAAAGTGCGGCCCTTTCCCAGCCAGGTCAAAGGAGGAGGGGATGGCGTACTCGCCAGGGCCCACACCGCTACCTAACGGCTTATCTTGTAGTTTGCTGTAGATGGAGAACGCCGGGGTATCGGGGTACAGAGCGAGGCTGTACTGCTTCGGAAGCGGGGGCACGCCGCCTCGCTTGCCTTTCCCAACGGTCTGCCTGCGTTTTGGACTAACGTTTGCCCTTGCGGCTTCAGTCGAGCCCGGGCCACTCGGCGGCCCAAACACGGTTGAACGGCACTGGCCCACGGTGGTTGGAATTTGGTACTCGCCGGGGCCTACGGTGGCCTCGCGCGACCGCGTGGGATATTTCCGCAGTATCGATCTCTCCGGGATGTCGTTCCCGGGCGGGGGGTAACTCATTGGCCCGGGACGGTGGTCGCGCAGCCGCAGGTGCGCCCACGGCGTGAAGCCTCCGAGCAACGCCATCCTTCGCTTTCCTCTCCACGCCGCCCAGCGAAGCACTCACGCACGCACAGGGAGGGTCACGAGCAAGAGAGAGAAGAAAGAAAAAAAGACGAAAGTATAATGCATTTGAAAGAGGAAATACAAAACCAAACAAGATCCAAGAAGAAGGGCGCCAGCGCGCTCTCACACACACAGGCCCTCTCCCCTCCCCACTACGGGCAAAAGAGAGGGGGCCCGTTATTCCCTCCTCTTTTATGTTTTTTTTAAGGATTTAACTCTGCAAAAATAAACAAATAAATAA
Organism: Trypanosoma conorhini; assembly: GCF_003719485.1. NCBI lineage: Eukaryota > Euglenozoa > Kinetoplastea > Trypanosomatida > Trypanosomatidae > Trypanosoma > Trypanosoma conorhini. The sequence goes on along the minus strand of NW_021704865.1, from coordinate 458 downwards.
GAGCTGTCACATCACACTCCATCCACGTGGAACGGGGTTTAGGCGGTGGCCTCGGCGACAGGGGCCTCCTCGGCCTCCTCGACGACGCGCGCCTCGCCCTCAGCCGAGGCCGGAATCTCGCCGTGGGCGTTCAGCAGCGCCTGGGCATCGAACCGGGGCGTGCGGATCACCTTCACCTTGCGGATGCGCAGGTCGCGCAGCGGCACGATGGGGTTGCAGCGCTTCGTCAGGCGGTCGCGCAGGATGTTGCGGGTCAGCAGCGTCACCGCGTCGTTGATGTTCACCTTCGCCAGGCGCTGGCGGATGAGGTTCGTCACGCGGTGGCGCACCCACTTCACCAGGCGCGTCTTGGCGTAGCAGTTCTTCGACAGCTGGTTGCTCTGCTTCTTCGTGAAGGCAATCACGAAGAGGCGCAGGGTGTAGCCGTCGGCCGTCCTCGCCTCCACCGCCGCCTCGAT
>NW_021704850.1:6989-7739 GCF_003719485.1 Trypanosoma conorhini | reverse complement strand
GCGCCAGCACGCACCAACCAGCCCCTTCCGCGTCGTGGCATACGCGCTGGCGGCCAAAGTGCGGTGCGAGAGGTGCGTGGCCCCAAGCAGCATCAGTACAGCGGCGGCAGCGCAGCATACACCAATGGCGTCGTCAGCTGGCGATGCGGCGAGATTTACTGTAAACTCTGTCAATTCCTCCGCTCTCTCCCTCTACACTTCTTTCCCTTTCTGGGTTTCCTTTCTGGGTTTCCTTTCCTCTGCGGCTCTCTGCGGCTGATTGTAGGCCTGTTCGAAGGCCCTTCACTCACCTGCTATGAGTGGGCGTGGTTCAAAAACGGGCCGAGAAGCCCTGGATTACTCTTTGGCACGTCGAGATGGGCTACACATGGCTTTGCGCCTCCTTGCGCCAGCACGCACCAACCAGCCCCTTCCGCGTCGTGGCATACGCGCTGGCGGCCAAAGTGCGGTGCGAGAGGTGCGTGGCCCCAAGCAGCATCAGTACAGCGGCGGCAGCGCAGCATACACCAATGGCGTCGTCAGCTGGCGATGCGGCGAGATTTACTGTAAACTCTGTCAATTCCTCCGCTCTCTCCCTCTACACTTCTTTCCCTTTCTGGGTTTCCTTTCTGGGTTTCCTTTCCTCTGCGGCTCTCTGCGGCTGATTGTAGGCCTGTTCGAAGGCCCTTCACTCACCTGCTATGAGTGGGCGTGGTTCAAAAACGGGCCGAGAAGCCCTGGATTACTCTTTGGCACGTCGAGATGGGCTAC
>NW_021704850.1:0-6761 GCF_003719485.1 Trypanosoma conorhini | reverse complement strand
CTCCGCTCTCTCCCTCTACACTTCTTTCCCTTTCTGGGTTTCCTTTCTGGGTTTCCTTTCCTCTGCGGCTCTCTGCGGCTGATTGTAGGCCTGTTCGAAGGCCCTTCACTCACCTGCTATGAGTGGGCGTGGTTCAAAAACGGGCCGAGAAGCCCTGGATTACTCTTTGGCACGTCGAGATGGGCTACACATGGCTTTGCGCCTCCTTGCGCCAGCACGCACCAACCAGCCCCTTCCGCGTCGTGGCATACGCGCTGGCGGCCAAAGTGCGGTGCGAGAGGTGCGTGGCCCCAAGCAGCATCAGTACAGCGGCGGCAGCGCAGCATACACCAATGGCGTCGTCAGCTGGCGATGCGGCGAGATTTACTGTCCGTGAGAGGCTCCGCCGAAATTTCGTTCCTGTGTTGTTGGGTGTTTTTAGCTGATTGCAGGTCTGTTGTGATGCATTCTTGTGGCTGATGTGGGCCAGCCTCGCCCCCTTACTTCCTTACTTCCCTCCATCCTTAGTTTGTAGGAACAGCAAAACAAGAAACAACAACAACAACAACAAAAGACAAAAAAGGAAGCGAGTAACAGGTGTAGGCGAGGGACCGAAGGCGGTTTCGTGAGCTTCTTGCTTTTTGTTTTGGTTTCGAGTGCCGCACGCAAATTTGCCGGAAGTGATGCGTCTCCGCGATGTCCTCATAGTGTGTGTGGCTATTATTTTCTGCATCTTTGGGTGGTCGCGGGAGGGCGGTCTCACCGTTCGGCGCAACTTCAAGATTCCCATCTCCGACGCGGAGATCGCGCAGTATGTGATGACTAAGCCCGCGGTGTTGGACCTGGCGGGTGACGGCCGGCCGGTGCTCCTCGCAAGCACCACCTACGGCACCCTCGAGATATTCAAGACACACCTGGCGCGGGGGAACTCGGAGGACGTGTTTCTGACCGTCCGCCCCAGCCACTCGAAGAACGTGTACGCCCGCGTCGTCGCCATTGCCGTTGGCAGGCTCAGCAGAACCGGCAAGGACCACGCGATTGTTGTGGTGACGGACGACTTTCGACTGCGCCGGCTGTCTCCGCACGACCTGACGGAGATTTGGGACGTCCCCCTCTCTGCCTCGTGGGTCGAGACGTACCACGCCTCGCTGAGCGTCGTCCCGGAGCGCATTCACAAGCAGGACGAGGGCACCGTCCTCTTGGCGATCCAGGTGGCCGGCCCGAATGCGACGGAGCTGATGATGTACGCCGCCTTCAACGGCGCTGATGGGCAGGTGCGCTGGCGCTACACCTCGGACGCCGAAAATTCCATCCAGGAGGTGCTTGGCGGCGCGTGCGAGGATGGGGCCGAGTGCATCCTGGCCGACAATGCGACTTCCCTCCGGCGCAACTCCATCGTCAAGAGCCAAGAGGCACGGAATCAGTTTCGCGCGCAGGAAAAGCCGTGGACGTTTTACCGCGAGGCGACCATTACACTTCTGCCGCACCACTATTCCCATCCCTGGGATGAGCACATCCACCCACACGTTTTCTTCCACGCCAAGAATCGAAAGAAGCGCTCCTTCCGGGCAGGAAACAGGGTGGTGGTAAAGTACAAGGACCGGCTTATTCGCATGAACAAGGAGGACTACGGGGCTCTTGGGGAGAGGCTGGGTCGGATGAACCTACAGGGTGTAACGGCGTCCCCTGTAAATAAAAGCCGTCGTCGGCCTGCGAATGCGATGATCTTTCACGGTAGGAATAGTATCGAAGTGATTCATCTGTACACGGGGAGTGTGATTACAAGATTGGCGCCACTAAAATCTCCGGGGGTGTATTACCACGACATCAACGACGACTTTCAGGTGGACGCCGTCGGGACGCAGATAGGACCACGCGTGGAGATACATTCCCGCCACGGCGTGGACTTGATTAACGACTGCCTTGGCGTCATCCACACAGGCATCCCGGTGGCGGAGGATCGTTTATTCAACGCGACCATCTGTGACACGGAGGGCTTTTTTGGTCGTCTGGACTTTATTCACCACTTCATCGACGGCGATGTGCGGGGCGAGGAGGCTCCGCAGGCACTCAACATCCTTGAGCTCATTGGAAGTCGCAACGTTGTATCGAAGAATACCAGAAGCGTTACACCACTTGTGGTGCAGCTTCACACAATGCGGGGTCGGGATTTGTTTCAAGTGGAAAGGCATGCTGTATTCGTGATTGACTCGGGCTTGGTCACCTGCGTGGACCCTTCGCGGCGTCGGGTGATATGGCGCTCGCAGACGGATGCCGCTTTCTACGGTCTTCGCGAAGCAGCCGAGGCAGATGCAGGCATGGCAAGATTGTCCGCAAAGGAACGCATGCATCGTGCCGTGACATTTCCGCATTTGGCGGCCTACAGTTTTTACCAGAGCCAGGACGACTCTGTTATGAGTGTCAGCGGGTCCGAGCGGTATCTGCACACGGATCCATTTGTTATAGCAGTAGGGGAGCGCTACATGAGTATTCTAGGCACACGGAGCGGGCGTGTCCTGCGAACGATAGAGCTGGAATCTCCTCCCGTGGCCCCTGTCATTGTGCGGGACTTTAACGGGGATGGGATAAACGACATTATAATTGTGGCAAAGGAAGGGATCTACGGCTTTGCCGTGGGCACGCAGACTTCGTCAGACACAATCACGGCCCTGATGCTTCTCATGGTGGCGCTGCTGGCTGTGCTCTTTGTTGTGCGTGAGATGAGCGTGGCGGACGAGAAAAACGCGGAATTTCTTCCCACCAGCGTCCACGATGTCTACCAACCCGCACAGAAAATGTCGAGGCGTGCCACCGACTGATCGCCACGCTGTAGCAAAGAATAGTAAAGAACAAGAAAAGGAGAAAAATAGAGAGGAATAAAAAGTGGCGCCCCTCCTCCTGTAGAGGAAGGCGAGGCGCGCGGTGGGGGAGAAGCCCCCGCACTCTTTTCCCCCGCCTTCCTTTCCCCTTGACTGCTCTGCTTTCCCGCCTTCGCCGCTGCGTCCTCTGCAATGGGCCCGCGTTGCCGCGGCACACGCCTGCCGCAGTCCTACCTCAGCAACGCGCGACTGTGGTGCGCCCTTTCTTTTTTTACTTATGCCTGCACGTTTCTTCCGACCTTGCTTTCTCTCCTTTTCTGCCTCTTTTCTTTGCCGCGATTGCGTCGCCGCGCCTCGACTCACTCCGGCGGTGAAGATTGCTAGCAGCAGCAGCACTAGTGGCCTGACCGCGCATTGCCCTCTCCGCAAGCCGTGGCCGCAGCGGGAGACATTGACTTCTACTTCTGCGACCAGAACCGGCGTGGGTAATCGTGTCCGCCCGCATTTTTTTTTCTTCTTTCTGTGCGTGTGTGTGTGTGTGGGTTTGTTTGGACGCAGAGGGGCGCTCCTTCCGCACCGGCTGGGGGTAATCGGACCGCAGTCAGGCAGCAAGAGACATAAATATACCTTTAGCGTGATACGCCGCATCTGCCAAGAGGAAGACACAAGGCGCAAGAAAGGAAATAAAGGGGGAAAAAAGCATAATAAGAGGAAGAAGCTGGAAGCAGGGAAATTAATATCAAGGAATAACACTAAAGCGAAGCAAACCAAAGCCAAAGCAGAATAAGCCAACAAAAACAAACAAAAACGCCCAGTAGCCCAAGTGGGCCAAGTGGGCCAAGTGGCCTCTGGGGTGTCGCTACTCGGTTTTTATTGGCAGTATTATCGTACTTTGCGCAGAGCTTGCCGTGGCTGCTGGAGGGTGCTGCATTCCCCTCACTCTTTGCGTTTACAGGGGGTGGGACTCGCCTCGGCGACGTGCCGTGCTCGTTGACAAATATGGGCTATCAGGATCCCAATACAGATGTAAAGCCCATTGGCGGGGATGCGACGATGCAGGCAGATGATGATGTTTTATCCGCAGAAGATTGCGCTCGGCCGGGCGCGGGTAATCCGAATGCGCAGAGTGGCAGCGTATATCTTGTTTCTTCTACACAAATGTCTGTGATAAACGGGACGTGTGAAAGCCCGTTTTCTGCCGAGGTCGTTGTGCCTCCTCGGGATCCGGTCCCGCCTGCGGAAGTCTACGTGCAGGAACTCCTGATAACAATGGAGCGCCTGCTGCATCTTGACGACATTTTTGTATCCATATCCAAGACGCGCGACGTGGTGCAGCCCTTTACGCACGGCGTAGCTGTTTTTGAGGTTCCGTGGTTTGCCACAATGCATGGTTGCGCCTTACGCGCTATGACGGTCGCGAGGGGGCGACTTCCACAGTTACGCGAGGAACACGCCTCTCTGTCTGGCGGAGATGCCGAAATCGACGTTCGACACGCGCGGGAGTTGTTCGTGCAGCGCCTAGGTGGCATAACGAACAGTGCCCTGCAAAGTTATTGCTCTAGGTTGTTTCCCTACCGGAGGTCTTCTTCTTTCGAACTGAGTAAAACCTTTGACCAGTTGAGGGAACGATTGACGCAAACTTTTCTGGCGACGCTGAGCGAGTGTCCGCAGCGGGCCTCCGTGTCGTGGGTGGAGGAGCTGGAAGGCCTTCTTCTGCACGACTTTGGGTGGTGGATTTCACTCTTTTTCCCATGCTTTAGGTACGCAATTTCCTCCGGGTCGCAGATGCAGTTGCTTTGGCAGTGGACCGCCACCGCCCCCAGGGACGAGGTGGCGTTTCAGGTGTACACCACCGCCACCCGGAAAAACCTGCGGTGCGAGGACAGCCACGCGGGGCGAGTTGCACTCTTCCCTTTGAAGTGGATGGATGAGCTCTTCGACTGGCTCTGTAGCAGCGAGGCGGAGGCCAAAGAGCCGCCCGGTCCCTTTGACACCTTCCAACTGGCGGAGTTGTCGCCGGCTCACCCGGGGCAGCATGTAGTGCGAGCGGATAATCCAAAGTTGGGGGTCGTCCCTGAGGAGCTCTTTGAGCTGTTCTGGAGACTCTTCGGAGGCGGCCCAAAATACCTGGTGAAGGGGAAGCTTATAAAGTGGAAGAAAATTAAGGAGCGCTTCTCGCGCTTGAAACCCCGGCGTGTGGCGCTCGCATTTAAGTTTGAAGGGTTGAGCTCTCAGGAGGTGCTCTTGGAGGACGTTCTGCACCGCGCCGAAGTCTCGGAGGTGATGCGGCGAGCCATGCAGAAGCTGCAGGACCACCAGCACTCCGAGACGGAGGGGGTAGACGCAAAGAAGTGGTACGCCGCGTTGTGTTCTGATACCGGTGTAGATATCTTCGTTACACATGTTCGGGGTGAGCTGCTGCAGACGCAGCGGTTCTTCCCTAACCCGTGTGCCGTGACTGTTGGAGATGTGTTGGGGCAACTTTCACCCGCTTCCTCCACGGGAAAGAACTCAGGGGCGCCAGAGCTGCAGTTGCTACTCCGCTTGCAGCATGATATAGACGAAGCAACTTTGAGGGAGTGTGGTGTCTGCGGTCTGCGAAACATTGGCAACACTTGTTACATGAACAGCGCGTTGCAGTGTCTCTCCAATATGGGGGCTGTGCGGCGTGCAATTTTGTCGCTCCCTCTCTCGGAGTCCGTGAATCCTCTCGTCACGCGAGAGATGGTGTGCCTTCTACGTCAGATGTGGTCTGGCATGCAAGGTTTGGCTGACACGCGCAACCTGAAGACGGCGATTGGACGCGCAGTAAGCCGCTTTGATTCGTACGAGCAGCAGGATGCCATGGAGTTTATTGAGACCCTCCTTGACTGCATGCGTGAAGAGATGAATACGGGCACAGACGAGTGTTGCCGGGAGGTGCGGGACTCCGACGTGCCGAGTTCTGCGCCGCAGCAGTCGGAAATCTCCCGGAAGGATTTTAACAACAACTGCGGCTTCGTTCCACGCCTCTTCTTTTTTCAGACTAGCACGCGTTTGGAGTGTCTGACGTGCGGAGCTGAGACTGTGATATTTGAGGACAACCTCTCTCTCGCTGCAACCGTGGCGTCGGTGACTAAGCGCAGGACGGAGGTGATCGTTCTGCTGCCGACGGGGAAGCGAGTGCGGCTGCTGCTGCAGAGCCTGTGCGGCAGGGACGGTGCCGTTTACCCCGCCGACGTCGCACGCGAGCTGACGGGGCTGCTTCGCGCCGACGATTTCGTTGCTGCGGCGACCCGCGTTGAGACTGCCGCGCCGCCCGCTGTCGCTGCGACCGCCGAGGGCAACGTGGACGGAAACGCCGCCCGCGACGCCGGCACCGCGGACGACGGCGCCGGAGAGGGCAGGTCCGGGCTGGACGGCCACAAGGTCATTATTTACGGCGACACGGGCAAGCCACTGCGGGCGAACAATGAGGTGCTTTGCGCCGCTGTCGTCCCTGCAGCGGCGGCCCCCGGCCAAAGGAGCGGGGAGGCAGCAGAGGAAGAGGCACCAGAGAACGACGGGAGTGATGTAAAGGAGGAGGAGGAGGGTGAAGTTTACATCTGGTACTTTATTCGGGCACGAGGAGCTCCGCGTTCTGCGCTGGGGGAGCTATGCGACGTGGAGCGGGTCCCTGCGAAGGTGTGTTCCACATTTTCCGACTTTGTGAAGCACATTATGGCGCGGCGAGAGTATCTGGAAGGGCGTTACTTGAAGGAGAAAGCCACCGCCGGGGTTGAGGTGGCGGGGGCGGCGCTGGACCCGCCCAGAGTGCAGACCCGTGGACGGTGGTGACGGTGGTGACGGCGGCGGCGGCGGCGCCACTAGGCTCCTGTACCAGCTACGGAGGGCGGCGAGAGCCGTTGCTTCACCGGCGCCGCTGCGGAGACTGAATTGAGGGACGCTGGCGTACTGAACCCCCGCTGGTTGTTTCCTTGGTGA
>NW_021704859.1:5529-7608 GCF_003719485.1 Trypanosoma conorhini | reverse complement strand
TCAATCCAACGGACAATCCACTGGGCGCGTCAGGCGGTTGTGAGTACCCAACCTCCAGTCAAACCGCGGCTGAAGCGCAGCCTGGACCCCAACCGCAGGAACAAGAGCAAACAGCCGGTCCACGGGCAGCAACACGATCGTCGCCACAACGGCTGCCAGCACCTCAAGCCCCTGTCAAAACTGCGCACGAGGGCAATCCATCAGGCGTCAGTCGGTCGGTGCCTGGAGAACCCACTGCTCCTGCAGGGCTGCCGGGCACTGTGGCTGGTCTCACCGGAAGTCAGGAACAATCGGCAGAAGGTCCTCAAAAAACACCAACACCGTCGGTTGGCACTGCGGCTTCGTCAACACAGACGGCAGGGGAGAGGGCAGCAGATGCACACGGAGGTACACAAACATCTTCAACCCCCCAAGGCCGATCTGGCACGCCCAACGCCGCCGCTCCCGCCAGCGACAATGATGGAATAACCACAACGACGGCGACCACCAACAGTCCGAGTGATGGGAGCGGCGCGAAAAGCAACGCGGACGGCAGTGCCACCAACAGCAACACCACTCAGAAAGCCGTGACAAATGCTGCGGATCGCAGTGCCACCAACGCTCTGTTTGTGCGTGCTTCTCCGCTGTTGCTCCTCACGGCTGTCCTTGCCTGCGCTGCTGGGCAGTGGTGAGGGGCAAAAGATACACACCCACACACCCTGGCAGGGACGACGCGTAAGATTTGTGCGCTCATTTTGCTTGTCGTCCCTGTGGGTCAATCCTTCACTCTCTCTTGTGTTCTGAGGAATGGTTTCTTTTCTCCTTTTTGTTGCTTGGCCGCCCCATGCACGTTCCCACGGGCGGCGCCCCCTTTTCCCCCTCCTGTTTGCTGCTGCCACCCACACACACAGGCAGTGCCGGCCGCATTGCTGTGCGTTGCACGGATTTTGACGCAACTGAAGTGTTGAAGTGCGGGCCGAATGCCGCATGAAATGGGCGAAGGATGTGTGGGCTCATGCAGCATGGGCGATGGTTTTTCTTCTTGCAGGTGTTAAAGTATACATGCATCTCTCACGGTCCTCTTGTGCTTCTGGACACGTGAGGTGAAGGAACACCACCTGCCGAGGTGAGTTCGTTTTTTGTTTTTATTTTGCGAGGGGCGTTGCGGGGCCTCCATTTCTTTTGTTTTAATTTTTTCGTTGGGGCAACTCACCGCGGCTCAAGTTGAGTTTGTGCGCCGTGTCCGCCGTTGTGTCGCTGCGTGTCTCCGCGTCTTGTTTGATCCCCCGCCGCCGGCCGTGCCGCCGACACGCCCCCATTTACTCCTCCTCCTCCTTCCCGCTAGAGGCAACTTTAGTTTGCGGCGACGACGGCTCTTTTTTTGTTGTCCGCTGCGGCAGGCTGTGCGGCGGGCTTTGGACCCGCCCCGTCCCTCTCGCCGCGTGCCTTGTCGGGCGTGCGGTGTGCGGCCGGCTTCTCCTCCGCGTGTCTTCCCCCTCGCAGGACGGGGGCGTCGCACTTCGCCTGCGCCGTGCCGCCCGCTGCGGCGTGTGTGCGGGGCTCTCTTTTGAGCTTCGCCCCCACACTTCTCTCTGTGTGTGTGTGTGAAGGGAGTGCGGCCGCGAGGTGTTCGTCCGCCGCCGTCACGGAGGCGCAGACAGTCGCGCTGCGCCAAAACAAAACAAAAAAAGCCGCACGACGCCTGCGGGAGGCAGCGTCACTTTGCACGGCGTCCCGCATGATGTGTGCGCCCTGCGGCTGCGGCGGCTGCGGCGGTGCACGGGCGGGGCGCGTGGCTGCCGGAGGACTCGGGGGAAGTGGCGGTCGCCGGAACGGCGCTCGTGCACGTGCTGCGTGGCGGCAGTGCGCCTGCGGGCGCTTCGGTGGGGGAGGGGGCGGCTGCCGTCGGTGACGTTTTTTCGGTGCGGCGGCCGCGGGTGAGTGCCGCGTGGGGCTGCGTGGCGTCCGGCGAGAGTCCCGCGGGGGGAGGGGAGTTCGCGGGGTCGGGGAGCAAACGACGTGGGCGCTGCGAAGGGGGGCGCGGGAGGGGCGGGGTGGGGGCCGCCGGCACGTCCACTTCGTCCGCGTGTGTGTGTGTGT
>NW_021704859.1:3147-5504 GCF_003719485.1 Trypanosoma conorhini | reverse complement strand
ACCTGTCCGAAGTGTAGTTCGTTTTATTTTTCTATTTAATTTTTGGGTAGGGGCATTTGCGGGGTTTCCTATTTCTTTTCTTTTGTTTTAATTTTTTTCGTTGGGGCAACTCACTGCGGCTCACGCTGAGTTTGTGCGCCGTGTCCGCCGTTGTGTCGCTGCGTGTCTCCGCGTCTTGTTTTCCCCCCGCCGCCGGCTGTGCCGCCGACACGCCCCCATTTCCTCCTCCTCCTCCTTCCCGCTAGAGGCAACTTTAGTTTGCGGCGACGACGGCTCTTTTTTTGTTCTCCGCTGCGGCAGACTGTGCGGCGGGCTTTGGACCCGCCCCGTCCCTCTCGCCGCGTGCTTTGTTGGGTGTGCGCCGTGCGGCCGGCTTCTCCTCCGCGTGTCTTTCGCCCTCGCAGGACGGGGGCGTCGCGCACTTCGCCTGCGCCGTGCCGCCTGCTGCGGCGTGTGTGCGCGGCTGTCTTTTGCGCCTCGCCCCCACACCTCTCTGCGTGTGCGTGTGAAGGGAGTGCGGCCGCGAGGGGTTCGTCCGTCGCCGTCACGGAGGCGCGACAGTCGCGCTGCGCCAAAAAAACAAAGGCCGCGCGACGCCTGCGGGAGGCAGCGTCACTTCGCACGGCGTCCCGCATGATGCGTGCGCCCTGCGGCTGCGGCGGCTGCACGGGCGGGGCGCGTGGCTGCCGGAGGACTCGGGGGAAGTGGCGGTCGCCGGCACGGCGCTCGTGCACGTGCTGCGCAGCGGCAGTGCGCCTGCGGGCGCTTCGGTGGGGGAGGGGGCGGCTGCCGTCGGTGACGTTTTTTCGGTGCGGCGGCCGCGGGTGAGTGCCGCGTGGGGCTGCGTGGCGTCCGGCGAGAGTCCCGCGGGGGGAGGGGAGTTCGCGGGGTCGGGGAGCAAACGACGTGGGCGCTGCGAAGGGGGGCGCGGGAGGGGCGGGGTGGGGGCCGCCGGCACGTCCACTTCGGCCGTGTGTGTGTGTGTGGCGGGAGGGAAAAAAGGTCCCTTGAGCCGCGCTGCTGGCTAGCGAGAGGGCACGTGCGGGGGAAAGTGCACAAAACCGTCTTCTGCCGTTGTTGCTGTTTTTTTCCTCTTAACTGGACGGCAATGCCTCGACCATTCTTTCTCTGTTTGCGTGTGTGTTGGTTGAATGCACCCATTCCGCGGGCTGCTCATATTTGTGTATGTGTTTGCCCCTTTTTTCTCTATTTCTGCCCCTCGCTGTGTGTGTGTGTGTGCGGCGGTGGGAGGAGTGTGGCGATGGCTGGCCGTGCGCTGCTGTTGATGTGCGTCCTCTGCGCGTTGTGCTGCGCCGCCGGCGGGGGCTGGGCGGCGGAGGGGGACTACTGCACGGAGCGCGACTGGAGGGACTTGCGGGCCGTCGCGAAGGACATGAGCGACGCGGAAATTGCGGCGAAGTACTGCGGCCGCAAGCCGGAGTTTGTGCGTGGGCTGCGGGCGAGTCTGCAGGGCGATGGGGCGGAGGAAGGGGCGGTGTCTGGCCACGGCGGAGGGAGCGACGGTGCTCCGAGGGGAGAAGTGTCCGGGCACTCAGGGGAGCTGAGAGGCGCAGACGACTCGCAGTCGCCATCAGGCGAAAAGGCGGCAGCGGCACCGTCGCCGGAATTAAAACCAGTCGCCCGGCAGTCGGGTGCCTCTCCGGACGGGCCAAGCGACGCTGAGACTCCTCCGGAGCAACCAAAGTCACAGGACAGTCTGCAGGGGCCACCACAGACAGTGCCTCCGACAGGGCTCGACCAAAGAACGGAAGAAGAGGGAAAAGACAACACAGACTCGCACACGCGTGGAGAAGAAGATCCGCCCAAGAGTGCCAGCGTCCCAGCAAAACAAGACGTGGACAACGCGCACATAACGGCGAAGGCATCAGGTGGAAATGGCCAAGCAGCAAGCGAAATCGTTCCCCCTCAAACTCCCGATGTTGCTGCAGTGGCGTCGCTACCAGCATCCGACAACTCCGCCGGGACTTCGACAGACGGCAGAGGAGGAGCATCACATGAAAGACTTCCGGAGGCAGTGTCGACACTACCAACGCCGCCAACGCCAACTGAAGGGCAAGTGGAAGCAGGGAAGGAGAAAGCGTTGGAGAAGGCTCCTTCGAAGGAAAAAGGTGTCGAGGAGAGTGTGCCCAGTGATGATAAAGCTGACGGCGGTGACAAGAAAGCTAAGCCCAAAGAAACTGTTCCGGCCCCAGCTGACACAAGTAATACACCGGATGGAAGGGCAGTGGATGCAGCTCAAGTGACTGCCCCTCGGGCGGCGGTGGCACTTCAAGCGAACAGGCTGGAAAGGAGGCTGAGGCGATTGCCGAGCATTCTGCAGGGCCTGTTGCCGCAGC
>NW_021704859.1:1611-3122 GCF_003719485.1 Trypanosoma conorhini | reverse complement strand
GCGAGTCTGCAGGGCGATGAGGCGGAGGGGGCGGCGTCTGGTCCCGGCGGAGGGGGCGGCGATGCTCCGAGGGGAGAAGTGTCCGGGCACTCGGCGGAGCTGAGAGGCGCGGGCGGCTCGCAATCGCCATCGGGCGAAAAGGCGGCAGCGGCACCGTCGCCGGAATTAAAACCAGTCGCCCGGCAGTCGGGTGCCTCTCCGGACGGAAGCGGCGTTACGCAGAGGCTTGGGGCCTCTCCGGACGGGCCAAGCGACGCCGAGACTCCTCCGGAGGAACCAAAGTCACAGGACAGTCTGCAGGGGCCACCACAGACAGTGCCTCCAACAGGGCTCGAGGACCAAAGAACGGAAGAAGAGGGAAAAGACAACACGGACTCGCACACGCCTGGAGAAGAAGATCCGCCCAAGAGTGTCAGCGGCTCAGCAACACAAGACGTGGACAACACGCACATAACGGATAATGCATCAGGTGGAAATGGCCAAGCAGCAAGCGAAATCGTTCCCCCTCAAACTCCCGATGTTGCTGCAGTGGCGTCGCTACCAGCATCCGACAACTCCGCCGGGACTTCGACAGACGGCAGAGGAGGAGCATCACATGAAAGACTTCCGGAGGCAGTGTCGACACTACCAACGCCGCCAACGCCAACTGAAGGGCAAGTGGAAGCAGGGAAGGAGAAAGCGTTGGAGAAGGCTCCTTCGAAGGAAAAAGGTGTCGAGGAGAGTGTGCCCAGTGATGATAAAGCTGACGGCGGTGACAAGAAAGCTAAGCCCAAAGAAACTGTTCCGGCCCCAGCTGACACAAGTAATACACCGGATGGAAGGGCAGTGGATGCAGCTCAAGTGACTGCCCCTCCGGGCGGCGGTGGCACTTCAAGCGAACAGGCTGGAAAGGAGGCTGAGGCGATTGCCGAGCATTCTGCAGGGCCTGTTGCCGCAGCGGCCCCAGGAGCCCAACAGCAAGGTGTAGCTGCCGCTGGTACACCGACGAGCAGCGGCAAGGAGCCGCCGCCCACAGCAGAGGACACCGCCACTGAGGCCAGCCACGCAGCGACGACGACTGGCGGTGGGAGCGGCATCAGCCCCGCGGCGCAGTCGCAGCCGGAGAGTTCCGTGGCGGCAAACGAGGCTGGTCAGCGAGAACAGGAGCAGCCCGCAGCCACCACACCCAGGCAGGAAACGGAAACGAGTGGCGAGAGAGGAGAAGCCACTCAGCCGGCAGCGGGGGCGGCTGCTCAAGCGGCGACCACCACCAACGCGACGAGTGCAGCGAAGGCGGTGCCCGGCGACAGCGACGGCAGCAGCACCGCGGCCGCGCACTCCGCCTCCCCCCTTGCGCTGCTGCTGCTGCTTGCATGTGCGGCTGCCGCTGCGGTGGTGGCCGCGTGAGGGACATAGAGAGACGGAGAGGGCCGTGCGCACACAGCTCGTCCTTCGCTGTTTCTCTCTCGCTTTGTGTGTCTCCCTGCACGGACTCTCTCGCTCTCGCCGCATTCCAAGAAGCAGACACACAT
>NW_021704859.1:0-1586 GCF_003719485.1 Trypanosoma conorhini | reverse complement strand
CGGCCTGCGCCCGTTTTGCAGCTCGTGTGTGTGCGATGCACTCTGCAAAGGAGGAGGGCAACTTTCTTTCGGCTTCAGTCGACTGTTTTTTTTGTCCAGTAATTCTGCCTGCTCAGCGCCGTGCGTGCGGCGGACGGGAGTAAATGCTCGGAGGCGGAGGCGCAAAAATCCGTCGTGCCGCGGCGCGGCGGGGACGTGTGGCTTTGCCTCCTCCTCCTCTTCGTGCCTGCAGCCGCCCTTCCCTCCTCCTCCTCTTCTCATTCCCCTCCCGCAGACAAGCGCTGCGCTGCCACCACTGCAGTCATTCTTCACCAAACTCAGGCACACACACGCTTTTCTCACGCCATGCACCGCCGACTCCGTGCCGCGCCGTTTCTCCCACTGCTGCTGCTGCTGCTCGTGCTGCACTGCGCCGGCGGGTGCCGCGCCGCTGCGGGCCGCCGTGTGTTCGACGGCACGGTGCCGAAGAGCGGCCGGCCGGCGGCTGCGGTGGTGCGTGAGGTGCCGCGGAGGGGGCATGGCACGGCGCAGGCGTACACCGTCGCAACGGCAGCGGCGGCAGGAGGAAAGAGCATCGAGGGCTGGGCGCCCATCCGCATCGAGGTGTCCACGGAGGACCTGAAGGACCCAACTAAGTACTGCACGAAGGAGGGTGAGAGCAAGCCGAACTTTAAGGGCAGTACTAAGAGTTGTGCAGAGCAGTACGTTCTGACCGAGGCATGGAGGAGCACCCTGGTGAACGAGGTCCTCCCTGTGGCTGTCCAGCTGCACGCGGAGCGCCTGCTCGTTCAGCGGGTGGAGGGCCCGTTGGTTGTTCCCCAGTTCACTGACACGTCTGGGCGGTGCCGGCACTTCACAGTCCCCGATGAGCATCGCAGAACGGGAGTTGCCAATGCGGACATGGTGCTCTACGTGGCTGCCGGGGCGAGTGCCGAGACGTGGGCGGTCCCGTGTGCTTTTGGTACAAACGTCCGTCCAGTTGCCGGTGCGCTGCATGTCTCGCCTTCTCCACAGTTGTCTGTCATGCACTCTGCCCGCGTTGCTGCGCATGCCATCGCCCATGCGCTTGGCTTCGGCGTGCAGCAGATGAGGGCGCAGAACATGTTGGAGGATGTCCCTAATGTGCGCGGCAACCCCAGCCCTGTGACGGTGGTGAAGTCGCCTGCTACGCTGGAAAAAACGAGGGCGCACTACGGCTGCCCCGACCTCAATGGCATGGAGCTGCTCAAGATGGACGGTGCGGTGGAGCGAGTCTTCTGGTCGCCGCGCAACGCGAAGGACGAGCTGATGAGCCCTTTTGGCGGGTTCAACGCCGGCTACTACACCGCGCTGACGATGGCGGCGTTTGAGGACCTCGGCTACTACAGGGCCGTGTGGGGGATGGCGGAGCCGATGGCGTGGGGCAACAACTCCGGCTGCGACCTCCTCAAGAGGCCGTGCTCCGCGAAAAGCCCCACCGAGCACCCCGGCATGTTCTGCGATAACAAGACTGACAAAACAATTCGCTGCACGTCCAACCGTCAAGCTTTCTCGGTATGTGATTCGAATATTGCTGAAGGTAGCGGTGCCACGAGCGAAACGTGCTC
>NW_021704863.1:4651-7568 GCF_003719485.1 Trypanosoma conorhini | reverse complement strand
AGGAGAGAGAGAGAGAGGACCGCCGTCAAGCACCACCGCCTTCGCCTCCCTCTCCCGCGTCCGTCTTCTGCAAGGTAGCGAGAGAGAGAGCGAGAGAGCGAAAGAGAGAGAGCGAGAGAGAGAGAGCGAGAGAGAGAAAGAGCGAGAGACAAAGAGAGAGGGACAAAGAGAGAGCCACGCTCCGACTGCAAGCCCGCGCTGTGCCACTGCTGCGGCTCCTGACTCTCGCCTGCGCACACCACACCCCAGCCGCCAGCCGCTTCGCACGAGCCCACATGGCGACAACCACGACTGCGCCTGCTGGCGGGAAGAAGAAGACGGCGTCCGCCGCCGGGGGCGCCGCGGCGGTCGACCTCAAGTCGCTGCAGCCGCCGGAGTTTTGGAAGCCGCGGGACGCCCTGTTTGAAGAGTTGTTCGCGGCGCAGGAAGCGAGGCGGAAGTGCATGCAGGCGCCCATCACCGTCACGCTGTCCGACGGGAAGCGGATCCCCGCCACGAGCTGGCTGACGACGCCGCTGGAGATCGCCAAGCAGCTGTCCAACTCGCTGCCCGAGAAGGTGATCGTGGCACGCGTGAACGACGAGCTGTGGGACCTCACCCGCCCCTTCGAGGGCGACGCCACACTCGAGCTCCTCGACTGGGACGACGCCGAGGCGCAGCAAGTCTTCTGGCACAGCTCCTCCCACGTGCTCGGCTACGCCCTCGAGCGCGTCTTCCACACCCGCCTCTCCGTCGGCCCCGCCCTGGAGGAGGGCGGCTACTTCTACGAGGGCGACACGGGCCGGCCGCTCTCGGAGGCGGACTACGCGTCGATCGAGTCCGCCATGCAGGAGCTCGTCAAGCAGAAGTTGCCGTACCAGCGCCTCACCGTCACAAAGGCCGACGCGCTGCGCCTCTTCGGCTACACGGAGTTTAAGAGCAAAATCCTCGCCAGCAAGGTGCCCGAGAACGGCTTCTGCACCGTCTACCGCTGCGGTCATCTGATTGATCCCTGCCGCGGCCCGCATCTGCCGGACACCGGCCGCGTGAAGGCCTTCGCCGTGACAAAGAACTCCTCCTCCTACTTTGAGGGGAAGGCAGAGAACGCGGTGCTGCAGCGGGTCTACGGCATCTCCTTCCCGAAACAGGCGATGCTGACGGAGTGGAAGACGCTGCAGGAGGAGGCCACACGACGCGATCATCGCAACATTGGCCGGCAGCAGCAGCTGTTCGGCTTCCACGAGGTGTCGCCCGGCAGCGCCTTTTGGCTCCCGCACGGCGCCCGCATCTACAACACGCTGGTGGAGTTCCAGCGCAAGCAGTACCGCCATCGCGGCTTTGAGGAGGTCGTGTCGCCCAACATGTTCTCCTCCAAGCTCTGGATGGTCTCGGGCCACTGGGACAAGTACGCGGATAGCATGTTCCGCGTCGTAGTGGAGAAGGAGGATCACGGGTTGAAGCCGATGAACTGCCCCGGCCACTGCATCATGTTCGCCATGCAGCAGCACTCGTACAAGGAGCTGCCCATCCGCTACGCCGACTTTGGCGTCCTGCACCGCAACGAGCTGAGCGGCGCCCTCACCGGCCTCACGCGGGTGCGCCGCTTCCAGCAGGACGACGCCCACATCTTCTGTCGCATGGATCAGCTGCAGGAGGAGATCCAGAGCGCCCTCATCTTCCTCAGCGACGTCTACCGCACACTCGGGTTCAAGTTCTTCCTCAAGCACGCCACCCGCCCGGAGAACAAGCTTGGCTCGGAGGAGGTCTGGGACCAGGCCGAGTCGTACCTGCGGGCGGCGCTCAACAGCTTCTGCGGCATTCCCGAGCAGCTGCCGGACCCCTTCAAGGAGGGCGCCAGCTTCACCTTCGACGGGCGCAAGCAGAGCGTCAAGAAGCTCCGCGCCCTGATGAAGAAGCGGGCGCAGGGCAACGGCGACGACGCCGACGCCGACGCCGACGGCTGGAAGGGGCCGACGCACGCCGACGCGTGGGAGGAGAACACCGGCGACGGCGCCTTCTACGGACCGAAGATAGACATCGTCGTGGAGGACGCGCTGCGGCGCCGCCACCAGTGCGCCACGGTGCAGCTGGACTTCAACCTGCCGCAGCGCTTCGGGCTAAAGTACACGCTGCCGACCGCGGCGGGCGAGGGCGGGGCGGCGGCGGGCGATGGCGAGGGCGAGGGCGGGGCGGCGGCGGCGAAGGAGCACCACGTGGACCCCCAGCCGACGGCGGCGGAGCCCGAGGCGGTGCCGGCGGCAGCGGCCGCGGAGGAGCCGCTCTCCACCTACGAGGAGGCCGCCCGGGAGCTCTGCCTCGACCGCCGCCTGGACGCAAACCAGGCGCGCCCCGTGATGATCCACCGCGCCATCTTCGGCTCGCTCGAGCGCTGCATCGCGATCCTCTGCGAGCACTACGGCGGCGACTGGCCGCTGTGGCTCAGCCCGCGGCAGGTGATTGTGGTGCCGGTCTCGCTCGAGAACGCCGCCTACGCGGCGAAGGTGCGGGACGCCTTCCACGCCGACGGCTTCTACGCCGACGTCGACAACGGCACCGCGACGCTGGACAAGAAGATCCGCAACGCGGAGCGCGCGCGGTACAACTTCATCCTCGTCGTCGGCCAGGCGGAGACGGAGGCGCAGACGGTGAACATCCGCACCCGCGACAACCGCCGCCACGGCACGAAGACGCTCGCGGAGGCCCAGCGGTGGCTGCGCGAGCTCGTCGACGCCTACGACCTGAGCTACTGAGCCGGCGCCGCGCGGCGAAGGCGGAGGGACAAACCCACAACGACCTGCAACGAAACATACAAAGAAAAAGAGGAACAGAACAAAACAAAAAGAAGCAAACAAGCCAACCAAAAGCGAGGCAGTGTTAACCAAACAAAAAAAAACACGAACTGCTATGACAAAGGAACAAAAAAAGAAAAAGAAAAAAA
>NW_021704863.1:0-4626 GCF_003719485.1 Trypanosoma conorhini | reverse complement strand
GCAGAGAACGATTTTCTCCCCCCTACCACCCAACATATTCAGTGCAGAAAACGATGCACTAGGACGAAATGAGCGAGAGAAGAAGAGTAAAAAAGCAAAGTGAAAACGGGAAAGACGAGGGCACTTAGGGTCAAAGCAAATGCTTCCATGACATCTAATGCGGCGGGGACCTTAACCTTACCTGGCAAACCAGTAGAAGTTTGGTGAATTTAGGGGGCATGTGGGCACCAATTTTTCTAGGCAGATGGAGTGAACCACACAGAAACCAAAAAGAAAGAAAAAAAAGAACGGAAATAAAAGCTTATTCGTGATGAGTAACATTATACGCGGCGTATATGCGCAGCGGATTGAACGCAAATGTAATTGGATCTGAAGGGAAAGCACGGAAAAAGAAGGCTGAGGAGGAGGATGAGAGCGTGGGGATGGGGGGGGGGGGAGAGGGTGCGTCCACACACAGCTATGCGCGAGACTAAGCGCGTGCGTGTCTGTGTGCGCCTCTTTGCGTGGGCGTTGCAGCCAAAGGGTTCAGTGATTTGGTAATTTATTTATTTATATTTTTGGAAATGGAGGTGGCGAGGCGATGGTGGGGGACCACAGCAAGTTGTTTTTTCCCTTCATTCCCTCCACGTTACGAAGCGCATGCAGTCCCCCTCTTTCCTACTGCGCGTGCGCGTCCGTGTGTGGGTGTGGGCCTCACCACGGCGTGTTTCTCCTGCCCCGTGCGTGACGGCATGGCAGTTGGGGTGCATGCAGGGCGTGCCATTTGTATTGCGAGCTGTTCCTTTCTTTTTTCTTCCTTCTCTTTTTCTTTTCCCCCGTTTATTTGCTTTTCCCTGCTTGGGCTTCTTCTGGCGCTGCCTTTGCGTGCTGTTGTCGCCCGCTCCTGCGTGCGGCGGCGGAGCCAAATCTAGCAGGCAGCAGCGAAGCAGGGAGAGCAGCAACCCCCACACCTCCGTCCACTGCCACTAGCGGGAGGACTGCGGGGCGGCACCACGCGAAGCGAGAGGTAAGGAGGTAGGCGATACTTTAAAGAGGAGCAGCGGCGGGGAAGGGCGAGATCTTTTACGGCGGGCTCGTCTCAGTTGCGCGTCTTCACGTTCGGCGCGTCGTCGGTGTTTTTTATTTTTATTTTTATTTTTGGCTGACGGCCGCGGCTGGCGTGCGCCCCCGGGTGAGGCAAGGCGGCGAGGACACAAGCACAGCACACACACACACACACACAGCGGCGGGGGATGAACTGCGGCACCGGCGCGGCGCTGGGGCAGCAGCTCGCGAAGGATGCATTTCACATGCACGGCGGCGTCGGGGTGGGCCCCACCGGCAACCCCGAGCAGGACGCCCTCATGAGCGAGATGCTGCGGGATCAGTCGCCGACGGGGCACGCGGGCGACTGGGGGCATCAGTTCGCCGCGCAGCAGCAGCAGCACCACCACCACCACCACCACCCACAGCAGATGGCAGTGCAGCGTCAGCAGAATGAGAACTTCATGCTTCGGCAGCAGCAGGAGATGGAGGAGGCGTTCCGTGCCGTCTCCGCGACGCACCCTCAGCAGCAGCCACTTCCGCATCATCACCTTCACGCGCCTGGGATGTTTCAGCCGGCGCTGATGGGGCCCCACATGATGGGACCGATGATGCACGGGGCTGGAATGGGCGCCTTCATGGGCGCAGCGCCGCCGACGATGGCGTACGCCCCAACGGCATTCGCGGGAAACGCAGTCGCCACGGCGAGTGCAACCAACGCGGCGAAGGCGCAGGAGGCCACCGCAGAAAGCACCACAACAGAGCAGCAGCAGCAGCAGCAGGGCGACAGTGCGTGGGTTGAAAAGTTGCGGGGCGCGGAGTGGGGGCAGGACTACAGTGAGGCGCAGGTCTTTACCCTCGAGGGTCAGTCGCAGCAAACGATGGAGGAGCACGCCCGCAACTCGGAGTTCTACAAGTTTATGGACCAGATCCGCACAAAGGAGCTGCTCATCGACGAGGAGACGGGGCAGGTGGTGCAGGGCCCCGGGCCAGACCCGGACGTGCCCGAGGACACGGCGTACCTGAAGGAGTGGGCCACCGCGGAGGCGCTGGGGCTCCCGCCGGGCGTCTTTGAGCCGATGACGCAGCGCCAGCAGGGACCCGGCCAGCAGCAGGAGGGTCGCCCGCACGACGGCAGCGAGGAGGCCATGATGGACGAATTCGCCTCCGACCCCGCCGCCGACCTGGAAGAGTGGGCGCAGGAGTACGCGGAGATGCAGGAGCGCATCGAGCGCGCCCAGAACAACACGGACTACCCCTTTGAGCCCAACAACCCGTACATGTACCACGACGCGCCGATGGAGGAGGGGCTCGCCATGCTGCAACTGGCAAACCTGGCGGAGGCCGCGCTTGCCTTTGAGGCGGTGTGCCAAAAGGAGCCGGAACACGTCGAGGCCTGGCGGCTGCTTGGCAAGACACAGGCGGAGAACGAGAAGGACGGCCTTGCCATCATCGCGCTGAACCACGCCCGCATGCTGAATCCAAACGACATCGCCGTTCACGCGGCACTTGCCGTGTCGCACACCAACGAGCACAACGTGCAGGCGGCGCTGCAGGCTCTGCGTGCCTGGCTGCTGTGCCAGCCGCAGTACGAGTCACTCGGCTCGGTGCCGCTGCAGCAGGAGGAGGAGCCGGACGGAGAGCAGGACACGATGGAAGAAGACAGCTACTTCTACGCCGCCCCAAGCGAGTACCGCGACTGCCGCACCCTGTTGAACGCCGCGGTGGAGATGAACCCCAACGACCCGCAGCTGCACGCCAGTCTCGGGGTGCTGTACAATCTCTCGCACCGCTTTGAGGAGGCCGCCGCGAACTTCCGCCGCGCCGTCGAGTTGACCCCGGAAGACCCGCAGATGTGGAACAGGCTCGGCGCGACGCTCGCCAACGGCAACAAACCGCAGGAGGCCCTCGAGGCGTACGACCGGGCGCTTGACATCAACCCGGGCTACGTGCGCGCGATGTACAACATGGCGGTGTCGTACTCCAACTTGGCGCAGTACCCGCTCGCCGCGAAGGAAATCACGCGGGCCATCGCTCTGCAGGCCGGAGGCACAAACCCGCAGGGCGAGGGCTCTCGCATGGCAACCCGCGGCCTCTGGGACCTCCTGCGCATGACGCTGAACCTCATGGACCGCACCGACCTCGTTGAGCTCTCGTGGCAGCAGGACGTGAAACCCTTCTTGAGGGAGTTTGGGCTGGAGAACATGGAGTTCTGACCCCGCCGCCGAGAAGGCGGGGAAGGCAGGCGCGGGTAGAACGCCATTAAAGCCAAAAAAGAGCAAAATAAGCAAAAACGCAAAAGCAAAAAAAAAAAAACAACAACAACAAAAGCAACAACACACGGCGACACAGTTGTGGGGGGGGGAAGGTGAAGGAAGGAGTCACGCAATACAGGGCCGTCGCTAGAAAAGAAACAAAAGAAAAAAAGAAGAAAAAGAGGCGGGGATCGGATGAATGCCGGCGCAGTGAGTGAGTGAGGGTGCGGGGGGGTTCTTTAGGCGGGTGGGGTGTGTGCAGGAGGATATATTTATTTAGTTACATGTATGAGAAACTATGAACCGAGCAAAGGCTGTGCCAGGATGCTTTGCCGCTGCACGCGTCTGCGTCAGTGGGGTGTGCGGCTGCGGAGAGGCGACTGGGGGCGCGAGGACTCGTCACGTTTATGGAGCGACGCTGGACACTCGGCGCGTCGGTGTACTCCTCCCCCTTTCTGCTGCTTCCGTGCGTTTCTGCTTCGTTTGAGCTCCGCCGGGCCGTCGCTCGGCGCAGCTGCCGCCAGTCACACACACACGCACCAGTTGTCGTGGCGTGGCCGTCGCTCACGGCCTCGTTCTGCGTGGGCCGCCCGCTCACGTGCACTGCAACTGTTTTGTCCCACCACCACCACCACCACCGCCTCTCTCCTCCCCCACGCCCCTCTCTATTTTCTTTGGCTTCTTTGCCCCCCTTCCCACTGGACGCTCGGCCTTTTACCCCTTTCGCGCGACGCCCACCCTGGGCGGTTCCTTCCAGCCCCCTTCTTCCTCGTCCTCCCAATTCCTCTTCGACTGCTACGTTTCCTTCCCTTTGCTTCCTCTGTTTTTCTCTTTTAATTCCTTTTCGCTTCCTCCGCACCCACAGGGAGCACACAGACAGTCAGAGAAACAGCCATGGGAAAGACTGTGCTGACCTGCCGTAAGGGCAACGGGTCCGTCTACCAGGTGCACGGCCACAAGCGCCTGGGCCCCGCCAAGCTCCGCATTCTCGACTACGCCGAGCGCCACGGCTTCATGCGTGGCGTGGTCAAGACGATTGAGCACGAGCCGGGCCGTGGCGCCCCGCTCGCCCGCGTGGAGTTCCGCCACCCGTACAAGTACCGCCGCGCGAAGGAGCTGATGGTGGCGCCGGAGGGCATGTTCACCGGCCAGTCCGTCCTCTGCGGCGTGAAGGCGCCGCTTGCCATCGGCAACGTGCTGCCCCTCGGCCAGATCACGGAGGGGTGCATCGTCTGCAACGTGGAGGCGAAGGTCGGCGACCGCGGCACCATCGCACGCGCCTCGGGCGACTACTGCATCATCATCTCGCACAACCACGAGACGGGCCGCACGCGCCTGAAGCTGCCGA
>NW_021704860.1:1999-7584 GCF_003719485.1 Trypanosoma conorhini | reverse complement strand
TTTTCCTTTCGTGCCGCACCGTTTGTATCAGAAAGAAAAAGTTTTTCCTATTTAAAAAATGTTGGAGCATCAGTGATGGTCTGAAGAGGCTTGCCCACTAATCGTGGCGGTGGACTCAAAGATCGTGCCAGTAATTGGGAGGTAAAAAAGAGCAGGTGCAGCAAACGCAAGAAACAAAAGCCATAAACAAATCAATCAATCAATCAATCAATCAATCAATAATAGTAATAATAACAATGATAATAGGAGCAATAATAATAATAATAGTAATTGGAGGGAATTGAGCCCTCTGCGCCCCTCACCCACTCGCACCACCGCCCCTTGAAATTTACGCACCTCACGCCATTACGACGACGAGGAGCGCTTCACCATGAAGGCGAGTTTGCCCTGGCTGCCGTTGACCGACACCTTCACGGTGCTGTTAGGCGGCAGCTGCTGCGCGACAATCATGCGGCTCACCTCGGTGGTGATGTGCTTCTCGACCCAACGACGCAGCGGGCGGGCACCCATTTCGGCGTCGAAGGCATTCTCCAGCACAAAATTTTTCGCCTCATCCGTTATCTCCAGCACAAAGTCTTGCTTCTTCAGCCGCTCGTTGACCTCCGCGATGATAAGGTCGATGATGTCGTGCAGCTCCCCAAAGCCGAGCCGGCGGAAGAGCACAATGTCGTCGAGGCGGTTGATGAACTCCGGGCGGAAGTAACTGCGCACCACCTGCATCACCTTCTCCTGTGTCGCCTCCCACGCCTTTGGCGAGGTGCCCACGTGGGCCAGGTGCTCCGACCCGAGGTTGGAGGTCATGATGATGATGGCGTTGCTGAAATCGACGGTCCTGCCGTGCGAGTCCGTCAGCCGGCCGTCGTCCAGCACCTGCAGCAGCACGTGGAATACGGAGGGATGGGCCTTCTCCACCTCGTCGAGCAGCACCACCGTGTGCGGCCGACGGCGCACGGGCTCCGTGAGTTGCCCGCCCTCCTCGTGGCCCACGTAGCCCGGCGGCGCCCCAATGAGGCGGGCGACAGCGTGCTGCTCCATGTACTCGCTCATGTCGATGCGCACCATGTGCTTCTCGTCGTCGAAGAGCTCAACAGCAACCGCCTTCGCCAGCTCCGTTTTGCCGACGCCCGTTGGGCCGAGGAAGAGGAAGGAGCCGGTGGGAGTGTGCGGCCGCGAAAGGCCCGCGCGCGAGCGCAGAATGGCTTCGGAGACGCGCTGCACCGCCTCATCCTGCCCCTTCACGCGGCGGTGCAGGTGGTCCGAGAGGTGCAGCAGTCGCTCACGATCGGTCTTGCTCAGCTTTGCCACCGGAATGCCCGTCCAGCGGGCCACCACCGCCGCAACTTCCACCTCCGTCACCTTCTCCTGCACCATGGAGGCCTTCTCCCTCTCAATCTCCTCCTTCAGCGAGCGGATGCGGTCCTGAATGGCGGGTATGGCATTGTACTTGAGGTCGGCGGCGAGCTCCATGTCCCGCATCCGCTCAGCCCGCTCCAGCTTCGTCTTTTTCTCGTCAAGGCGGGTTTGCATTTCTTGCAGCTCATCGATGCGCTTGCGCTCCTCATTGTATCGCTCCAGTAGTGGTTGGAGACGCTCCTCCACGCGCTGAATGTCCCCCCTGACGGCCTTCAATCGCTCCTGCGACGACTTTTCCTTTTTGTCACGCTCAAGCGCCTTTGCCTCAATCTCCAGCTGGTGTTTTTTGCGCTCCAGCTGGTCAATCTCCTCCGGGCGTGAGCTGAGCTGCACACGCACGTTCGCACACGCCTCGTCAATAAGGTCGATGGCCTTGTCGGGCATGAAGCGACCCGTAATGTAGCGGTCGGCCAACTGAACGGCAACCACCACCGCATTGTCCGTGATCTGAACGCCGTGGTGTGTCTCGTAACGCTCCTTCAACCCGCGGAGAATGCTGATGCACTCCTCCAGGCTTGGCTCCTTTACGTGCACTGGCATGAAGCGCCGCTCAAAGGCCGCGTCCTTCTCGACGTATTGGCGGTACTCCTCCAGGGTGGTTGCGCCAATTGTGCGCAGCTCCCCGCGTGCCAGCATCGGCTTCAGAAGGTTCGCCGCGTCCATTGCGCCCTCCGACTTGCCCGCCCCGAGCACAAGGTGGATTTCGTCAATGAAGAGAATGATGGTGTCGGAGCTCTCCCGCACTTCATTCAGGACACTCTTGAGGCGCTCCTCAAACTCGCCACGGTATTTCGCGCCGGCGACGAGCGCGCCGAGGTCCAGAGAAAAGATGCGTGAAGAAGCGAGGGTGTCTGGCACGTCGCCCCGGACAATCTGCTGCGCAATGCCCTCCACAATGGCGGTTTTGCCAACGCCCGCTTCGCCAATCAAGATCGGGTTGTTTTTCGTTCGCCGCGAGAGGACGCGGATGGTGCGCAAGACCTCATCGGCCCGACCAATCAACGGGTCCAGCTTGCCTTCCTCCGCCTGCTTGCACAGGTCCGTGGCGTACTTGGAGAGCGCCTCGTAGTTCTGGTCCTGAAACTCGGAAGTAACCTTCTTTCCTTTGCGCAGCTCCACCAAGGCCTTCTCCACCGCCTTGCTGCCGGCGCCAGCGGCATTGAGGATTTTGGCCACGTCTTTGCTCTCGTACAGCGCGAGAAGGAGGTGGTCAACGGCAAGGAGGGTGTCACCCAACGCAACCCGCTTCTGCTCCGCGGTGTTTAGCACACGCGTCATATCGGTGTTGGGGCGCGGCTGCGTCGGTGCGGGGCTTTGCGTGGGGACTGCCTCAATGCGGCCCATGAAGGCGTCCAACACTACCCCCGCCCCAAGCTTCTTCAGGACGCGCGAGGGGAGTCCGTTCTCGTCCTTGAAGAGCGCGTACGCCAGGTGGACGGGGTCCAGGTAGCCATTGCTGTGCTTGCGCGCCGTGGCAACGGCCTCTTGCAACGCCGCTGCGGCCGCGTTGGTCCACTCGGGCTGTCCATCTGACATTGTTACCCCTTGGACTGGAGTGTTGCTTCAAATCACTTTTTGTTGTTGTTGTTGTTGTTGGTTTCGTATTATTCGCGGCTGTGTGTTTGCCTTGAGACGAGCAAATTCAAGAGAAGAGACGTCAGCGGCGGAGGGAAGAGAGGAAGCCGCCGGCCACAGCCGGACAGGCAGCATCGGTGGGCTGGCAGTTCAACAGGGGAAGCCGTGCGCTGTCCGGCCAGACGCTGCTCCCACGACCACCGCCTACAGTACAACAAAACAGAAAAGGGGGCTTGGCGGTGGGCAGGGGCAACTTGGGCGGAGGTGCGGCCACGCAGTGATGCCGTGCCCCGCCCGCTCCCCTCATACCCCGCCTTCTCTACCGGCCTGGACTCCTCCTCACTTGAGAACCGCGTGGGCGCATGACTCTGACTCTCCTCAACACGCATCCCACCGTCTTGATAAGTCGCTGCGAGACTGGGCTCCACGTACTCGTCGCCAAATGCGGCTTCCTCCACTTCATTGTACGCCTGCTGTGCATACACGTCATTTACCGCATCGCCTTCTCGTTGCGCGTCATCAGCGACTTCCTGCGGGTACGCAAAGTTCTCCCCAGCGACGAACTGGTTGTAGCCTCCATACGCATCCGTTTGCTGTTGCTCTGGCCTCACCTGGCTTGCAGACATTTCTTGTGGGTAGTCACTGGCGTAGGTCGCGAATCGCTGTGCGCCCGGCGCACTCCCCGCCGCCCCCTGAGCGTCGCTCATGCCCTGAGCCCGCAGTTCATCCTCAACGATGGCCTTCCGCTCCAACTTCTTTGCGTGATGACGCCCCATGCACCAAAGGTAGCAGAATAGAAGAAACAGTATGGGAATAAGGGCAATAAACGAGAGCATCCACAGCGCCGTCTCGACACCGCACTGCGGCAGCACCTTGATGCCTTTATCGTACAATTCATTCTCGTCTGTAGCGTAAATTAGCGCCAACTGGCCATCCGAGTAGAGTTGAATGCGACTGGCGTGCAGAACAGAGCTGCGCACCTGATCCATGAACAGAAGGGCCACTTCGAGTGTGTTCGGAAGATTGGTGATGTTCACCAGCACCTGGTCTGAAGAGAGCATTTTCGCCGCGATGTAAGAGCCGCATGGGCTGGGGACGTAGCC
Source organism: Trypanosoma conorhini (assembly GCF_003719485.1). Classification (NCBI taxonomy): domain Eukaryota; phylum Euglenozoa; class Kinetoplastea; order Trypanosomatida; family Trypanosomatidae; genus Trypanosoma; species Trypanosoma conorhini. The sequence goes on along the minus strand of NW_021704860.1, from coordinate 3,493 downwards.
GCAGAACACGCTACTCACATCCTCCTCCAACCCATCCACGATAATGGACGTCAGGCAGTTGTTCGTGGTCTCACACAGTGGGAGAACCGCCGAGCCAGCGTTGCTGCGGCACGGCACCGTGTAAACCCCGGCCACCTTCGAGAGCGTCGACAGTGGCGTCGGTGCAACGGCGGACACGGCATTGGTGAGGGCCTCCAGCATGGCGGGGGCACTGGTTTGCGCCCAGTCCCAGAATGTGCGGCGCACCAGAAATGCATTCCCCGGGGAGGCCGTCGACGCAGACACCTGCACTGAAAGTTGTTCTTCACCTACTGGCGCCAGTAGGCCGCCGCACGGGATTGGAGTTCGGTTGGCGGCGGCGGCGGCGCTGGCCAGTGGGCCGCAGACAACAGACGTCACAGTTTTCGTATAATGCGACAGTTCTTCGACTGTTCTCGGCCACCCGACGGCCACAACGGTGAGGTTGACAACGTGCACGTCAACCTGGGCGGCGGCACCTGTTGCCGGTCCGCACAGCACCAGAAGCAATAACACAATACACATCTTCGCCGGCGAAAACAACATTCGCCGTAAACACGTGGGGTGACGCTCCCTGAGCGGCAGGGCGACGAAAAAGGAAACCGAAGAGAGGCGCAAAAAGCTCGCCGTCTATAGGGACGAGAAACAGACATGCAACAACACTTTTTTTTTTGTAGGGCAGCCACATGAAAGACAAAAGCAACAAAGGAGAAATAAAAAGCGGTGGAAGTCAGTCCCACATGAATCTCTTCAGTAGCATACATCGAGTAGAAATAAAAGAGGTGGCAGCCGGCAGGGATTACGGCTCACGCCACCGCTCATAAGGCAGCGGAGGGAGGCCCTCAACGACGCGGCGATTTAGCTCGCTTGACACATAGTTTGCATACGCCTCCTGATTCACCGTCAGGCCAACGGACTGCATCCCCCCGTCCACAGCTGCTTCTGCCGTGCCACCCGGAGATTGCTGCTGGAGCTGAGTTTGCCGCTGCTCCTGCTGCTGCTCTTGCTGCTGCCTTGCCGACGCCGGGGAGCTCGCGGAGTCGGGCCTGTGCGTTCTGCGTGACGCCGGTGCGTGCCCCGGTGCACGGGGCTCCGACGCCACCAACGACTGAAGCCCCCGCGCCTGCCGGGGCTCTACCGCCTCGTCGACCACCACAAAGTTGGGCAGTACCCCCGTCGTGTGGTGGGCGCCGCTGCCGCCGCCTCTGCCGCCGCCTCTGCCGCGGTGGCTGTTGCCGCGGTGGCGCGCCTCTTCGCCGCGCCGGTGGAAGTCCACAACGGAGCGCAGAATGCTGCGAAACTCCGCGCGCTCCGCCTCGTAGATCGTCAGGCGCTCCTCCAAATCGGCTATGCGCCCCAAAAGTCGTTTCTCCAGCTCGCCCACAAACACCTTGTCGGCCTTCTGTGCCACGGCGGCACGGTCCGCCTTGTCCTGCAGCGTCGCGACAACCTCACCGCGCTGCATGTAATTTTTGT
>NW_021704860.1:0-1974 GCF_003719485.1 Trypanosoma conorhini | reverse complement strand
GGAGAGCTCGCGGAGTCGGGCCTGTGCGTTCTGCGTGACGCCGGTGCGTGCCCCGGTGCACGGGGCTCCGACGCCACCAACGACTGAAGCCCCCGCGCCTGCCGGGGCTCTACCGCCTCGTCGACCACCACAAAGTTGGGCAGTACCCCCGTCGTGTGGTGGGCGCCGCTGCCGCCGCCTCTGCCGCGGTGGCTGTTGCCGCGGTGGCGCGCCTCTTCGCCGCGCCGGTGGAAGTCCACAACGGAGCGCAGAATGCTGCGAAACTCCGCGCGCTCCGCCTCGTAGATCGTCAGGCGCTCCTCCAAATCGGCTATGCGCCCCAAAAGTCGTTTCTCCAGCTCGCCCACAAACACCTTGTCGGCCTTCTGTGCCACGGCGGCACGGTCCGCCTTGTCCTGCAGCGTCGCGACAACCTCACCGCGCTGCATGTAATTTTTGTCAAATATCTTCAGTCGGCGCTCCACCTCGCCGCCGCCGCCGCCGCCGCCGCCGTCGGCTCCCACGCCCCCAGCGGCCACAGTACTGCCGCGGCGGCCCATCTCCTTCCGCATCTCTTCCCGCAGCGAGACAATGGAGTTGCCGAGGGTCATGGACTGCTCATCCCGCGCCTCCCCAAGGCGGTCCATCATGTCCCGAATAAGAACGCGTCGGAACTCCACGAGAAGAGGCGCGCCCCGCAGTATCTCCTGGAGCTCGCTGCTGTCTCTTCCAGACTGGCTCTGCCGATGCGGCACACTACCACTGCGGAGGGCCTCATCCTCACCGTCGTCCACGGCGTATGTTTACACTACAGTACTTCTTCCTATTCCAGCGCAGTCGAAAACGAAATGACAAAGTAACAAAGAGAAGGCGAGAAGATAAATAAAACAAAACAAAAACAAAATACGCACCCCAATAAGCCGGGAAGGAGCGCCGGAGCTCGTGGCTCACGCGGAGCCGGACGCATGTGTGGCGTCGGTGCGTCAGAGACAACAAAAAGGATATCCGCGACAATGTGTGAGAAACGAGTCACAAAGAGTGGGGTTTCTCACTCGGGGTGCACAAGTTTGGCTTCCTTCTGCCGCCTGTACTCCAGCATCTCCTCCCGCACCACTTGGATGTGGTCCTCGCTCCGCGGCAGAAGAATGCGGCGGATAGCGCGCAGTGCGTCAATGCTCGTGGGGCTTGCAGCGTATGAAAGACGAGCAAAGTCCTCTTGCTGCAGAGGCGTCACGAGCGCACTGTCACCACCACCACCTCCGCGTATCCTCCTCCAAAGGGCACCGACAACACTGTACGATGCTCGGCTGCTTGCTGCGGACTCCTGCAGGCGCCGCATCTCGCGCTCTGTCTCCTGCCCCTGCAGGGCAGACAAATAAAGCTGCTCGTGCGTCGTGTCCATCGGGTGGTGGACCTTGACTCGGTCATGTGCTGTCGTGGACACCAAGGACGCGCGCTCCTGTGTCGGCGCCCGCTGCGGCGCAGGGGAGGAGGACGGCTGTGCGTGCTCGTCGCCCCTCGCCCCGCCTGTCCCCAGGGCCTCCCCCAGCCCCGCGGCAAGAGCACCTTCGCCGGGCACGCGACTCATGCCGGTGGCGTTGTTGCCTTCGTTGCCGTCCATCGTGGACGCACGCAGCCCCTCCACCCGGGCCGCCTCCGCATCAAGCAGGCGGCGCTTCTCACGACGAACGGCCTCCACAACTGGCCGGAAATCGGGCCGGTGGGCCTGCAGCTCCGCCCGCGCCCGCTGCAAGTCGCGCCGGAGGTCCTCCTCAAGTCCGCTCCGCGTCTCCTCCATCGCCTCCACAAAGTCGTCGTAGTGGTCCGCGAGCAGCTTCAGCTCGTAGTGCTGCTGTAGGCACTCCATCAGCACCCACGCCGTGAGGGCCTTCAACAGGAGCGTGCCGTAGTAGTAGAAATTGTCGGTGCGCTCCCATCTGGTGTACTTGCTGATGACGTCCTTCAGCTTCGTGACGTTCCGCTCGAACTCCTCGC
>NW_021704858.1:4519-7609 GCF_003719485.1 Trypanosoma conorhini | reverse complement strand
TCTATTGTTTATGCCCTCGTCGCGTCTCGCTTTATTGTTTTTTTTTTTTTTTGTAGTGGTCTGGAGGACGCGGCGTGCCACGCAAGTACGCACCTACAGGCCTAGTAGATCTATACAAATTTATTACGATGTTCGCCCGGTTCTTAACGCGCATCAAAGCTGTTGCCCCCCGTGGAAGCGATTGGGCTAATCGACTTGGGCCTGTCGCCGTGTTTGGCTACGAGGCGGGGGCGTCAAACAGCTCGATTCTCTTTGACTACTTCTGTCAATCCCCCGTAGACTGTGATCACTACGCTGAGCTTTCCTTTCATGACAGCGGGCCCATTGAGTGCCCCCCTGAAACCGTGATGTTTATGCCGGTGCTGAAGTGCGGACAAATGCTGGAGAGCCCAGCTGCGACTCCCACCCCAACCAGCGATGAGTGGTACATGGGCGCTCTCGAGGCGACCACGGAATTATTGGAAAAGGGGTATATTCCGGCCAGCGTGGGAGGGGATGGATCTGCCACCTTGCCCATGGTGGAGGCCTACAAAAGACTGTTTCCCACTGACGACGTTGTCGTCATTCATTTTTCTGCCCAGCCACTTGTTGGAAACGCCCGGGCTCCTCTCCGAGTTCTGCTAGATAAGGGACTGTTAAAGGGCATCGTGAGTGTAGGCAATCGTCTGGTGACCTCGGAGGATCGAAAGATACGCAAACATCACAAAATGTTTTACATGGACATGCACGCCATTTATTCCAAGGGGTTGTTTTGTATTCGAGACATTCGAAATGACTACCCTGTCTTTATAAGCATTGATGCCAACGTGCTGGATCCCGCCTTTGCGCCAGCTGTGTCATGCCCAGTTGCAGGGGGGCTGTCAACACGAGAATTACTGCATATAATGAACGGCATTAGGGGGCCGAAGGTGGCGGGCTTGGACGTGCATGGATACTCTCCCAACCTCGATGTGTGCCGAAAGGATGGAGTTGGTCTCACACAAGTGGCATTGGCGAAGGTGATTAAAGAGGCGATCCTTAAGGCCTACAGTATCTCTACACAAACAGAGGAAGAGGGAATGGCAAGAGTTCAAATGCTGCAGCGGCAGGGCACCATATCGGAAAACCCGTACCCTGATCACTAACCTCATCACACGACAGCTGCCACGGGCTTCTTTGCTTTTGCCGCACCCAACAGCAACAACAACAAAAACAAAACAAAAAAGTAAAATGTTTCTTGTCCCGCCTGCGCCACAAGTGTCTGGCTTTATTGCTTGTCTTACTCTGTTTCCTCTCTTTTTCTTTCTGTTTCTCTGTTTCTCTTCTTCCCTTATATGTAAACACGTACGTGTCTGCCAGCACGTATCTTTCATTAGAGGCGGGGTTAAAAACAACTTCAAACAAAAGGAAGTGAGGAAGGGAACAATGAACGATGCAACTGCCGTTGCGCTACGAGAGGGTTCCTCTGACATTCAAACGCAACTGGAGCAGCGGCGTAGCCAGGCACGAAACCTAGAGCTGCAAGTTGCCAGGAAGGGGGCTGAGCTTCGTCGTGCAAGGGAGGAGCAGACGCTTCTCAAGGAACTGCGGACGGTGAATGAGGTAACATTACGCAAGAAGCAGCAGAAGGATGACGCCCAAGGCCAGAAACGGCTTAAAATCTCGCCGGAGTCATTGGCGGAAGTCATTGCCCTGGAGAATGAAATCAAACACGAGAACAAGCGGACGGTGGAATTAAAAGAAGCCGCCAGCACCATAACCCGTCAGATGGAGGACGTCGAACGCGGCATTGAAAACGTGGCCAGCCGCCTGGCGCTGGTAAAGGAAGTTACAGGCTGGGATAGGGGGGAGGCCAGTGCCCTCGGCCGCGCAGATGCCAAAAATGAATGGATTATGCGGAAGAGGAACTTGACTGCACTTCATGAAGAACAAGAAACAGTGAAGGCGCTTTCTGCACTGTTATCGGAGCGCATTGAAGCCATTAATAAGGAAATGGAGGAACAGGGACAAAAGCAAGAACAACTGGCAGCGGCACAGCAGAGTTTGGTTGAGGCCAACAATGAATATGATAAGCTTCTTGAAGACCTCAAGTCCATGGAGCGACTCATCAAGAAGAAGGAACGCATGTTGGACGCCAACGCCAGCAAGGAATCTGATGAGTATAAGAAGATTAAGCAGTTGGATGGGGACAAGAAGGTGCTGTATGCCACCCTATCCAAATTTCGTGAAACGAATGTGAGCAACACCAAATCCATTCTCTCTCTTGAGGTGTGCCTCCGGCAGCTGGAGACCAAACTGGAGGCGGTAAACCTCTTTGTGCAGCAGGTGTTTGCCCAAGTGGAGGAGGATGACGAGCCAATGGAAGACTTTCCTGAGGACGCCACGGAGGTCCCGTTGCAGCAGTTCGAGGAAATATGCCGTGACGTTGAGCTCGCGCGGGAAACGCTGATTCAACGTGATGATCAACTCAACGCCCACGACGCGAAGGTCGAACAGCTGGGGCGTAAAACATTTGTTCTCCAAAATGCGATTGCGTCTCGTGCCACCTCCGCTCAGCTTCAGGTGAAGGGGAACGAGAGGGAGTTTGAAACGCTCATTTCCCACGTCGACTACATGAAGGCGGAGTTTGACGAGGAGTACAAGAAACTGTCCCAGGAGAACGCCATGCTGCAAAGCAAACTAGCGCAGAGGCAGTGAGAATTAGGGGTATTTTTTTTTTAAGGTTTTGTTTTTGTTCTCGCTATTTTTTTTTTGTTTCTCGTATTCCTCCTCCCTTCTTCTCTCCTACTCACTCGTTACGTGTTTTGTTTTGTTTTTTGTTGTTGTTGTTGCCGCCCACTTTGTTTTATACCTTGTACTTCCCCACCTAGCCGCGTACCTTCGCATGGACTGGGGAGGAAAACAACGGCGACGGAGGCGGGGGCAAACGTGAAGGGAAACGGAAGAGAGAAAGTATTAAAAAACAAGAAGGAAGAAAGCACCAATAAAAACAACAATGCACACGCACGTACACGCAAAAGGGCTTGGCTGGTGTCGGTGCCCCGATGTAGATCCAGGACTGTGATAATTTGCGGGTGGAAGAGAGAGAGAGAGAGAGAGAGAGAGGTGGTT
>NW_021704858.1:0-4476 GCF_003719485.1 Trypanosoma conorhini | reverse complement strand
AGGAGAGAGAGAGAGAGAGAGAGAGAGAGAGGGTTGGTTGTTTCGTGTGCCTGGTGGTGTTTCTGTATGCCTGAGGTGGCGCGAGTGTGTGTGCATATTGCACATTTATTGTTTCCCGTCTGATTTCTTTTTGGCTTGAATGTGGCGTGAAAGTGGCGCGTCCTTTTTTTTTATGTATATCTATTTCTGCTACATTGCCATTTTGTTTCTGCAGGCCTTTGTGTGGCACACGTCTCTTGCTGTTTCGCATGACTGTATTCCCGTTGCGTAAGCTGCTAGTGGCTCAAGATGTCGTCATTGGCCACGGAAGTCAAAGCGCGTTATCACATTGCCGTGTCTACCCGGTTTGTAGAGCGCCTCTTCGCCACAGAGGGGGCCGTCACTGCGGAGCTCGTTTATCAGCGGGCCCTTAACGAGAATTTTAAAGACATCACCGATGTGGGGACGCTTCCGCACGGAGTAGCCTCTCAGGTGAGCGGCACTTTCACAAGCCCCGTGGTGCTTCAGGTCAACAGCTCGAGGGATGCCACGCAGCCGCTTCGGCCATGCGCCGACTCAAGCGAGGAAGAAATGGCGTTTGCGGCTGCCTTACAAAAAAAGACGAACACGCGACTTTTGCGTCTCGTCCTTAGCGATGGGCACGCGGAGGTTCCAGGCATTGAACTCTCCACCCTTCCTGTGTTCTCCGGCATACCTATTCCAGGGGAGAAGCTTCTTGTGAAAGAGGGGGCAGAAGTAAAAAATGGGGCCGTCATCATGACTGAGAACTGTGTTGTGCCACTCGGCGGTGAGGTGCAGCAGCTCAAGAGGGAGTTTCTTGCAATGAGGAACAGATCCGAGGTTCCTTATCAGACCAGTGTGGGTCTAGAGGCGGCTCCACGTTTCCAGCCGCTTCGCGTGGGTTGTGCCGCGTCGGGCGGTGTGCCCAATCCACAAGCGGTGGCTGCAGGCCGGGGCCGGGGCAGTGGTAACAATTGGGGGAGAAGTGGCGGTCGTGGGTATCGTGGCGGGCGGGGATCGGGTGCCAGACAGCATCGCCCCTCATCTAGGGGCGGACGCAGTTAGCCGCCGCTTCGAACAGCCGGAAGTTTTTCCCGTTGCACTGAGTCACCCAATTTTTTTTTTATTTGTGTGCGTGTTTGTTTGTTTTTCTTTTCTTTTTCTCAGGTGTGTGGTGGTGGTGAGAAGGGCTTCTTTCCTCGCAGCTTCCTGCTGCCTCTTTTTATTTCTTTCTCTCTCTCTCCTTTCCTCTTCCTCGCTGTGCTGCCCCTATCTTTGCCGCCCGCAACGGTGTTTCACGCATGCATTGGGGGCTACACACACGCGCGCGCGCGTGAAGCAGAATAATAAACAAAAAAAAGCAACTAAAACATGTCTGAGGAAGAAAAGTCTGGTAAGGGTGCCAAAGGCATGCGGGCTGTCATTCTGGTTGGTGGGTACGGCACTCGTCTGCGCCCCCTTACCCTAACGATGCCAAAGCCGTTGGTGCCGTTTTGCAACAAACCAATAATTGTACACCAAGTGGAGGCACTACGAGATGCGGGTGTGACAGAAGTGATTCTTGCTGTTGCGTACCGCTCTGATGCGATGAGGAAAACCATGGAGTACTGGGGCAAGGAGCTTGGCGTCTCCTTCGTGTTTTCCCTGGAGGAAGAGCCCCTTGGGACAGCTGGACCGCTGGCACTGGCGCGTGATATCCTTCTCCAGGATGATCAGCCCTTCTTTGTTTTGAACGCGGACGTCACGTGCAAATTTCCGCTGCGAGAACTTCTCTCATTCCATAAAAAGCACGGGAAGGAGGGCACCATCGCCGTGACGAAGGTGACAGAGTGGCAGAAGTACGGTGTTGTCGTCTTTGACGAGACGACTGGGCTTATTGATCAATTTGTGGAAAAACCGAGAAATTTTGTGGGAGATCGTATCAACGCCGGTATTTACGTGTTTAACAAGAGTATTCTTGACCGCATTAAGGTGGAGAAGACGTCCATAGAAACGCAAGTATTCCCACAGATGGCCAGCGCCAAACAGCTGTGTGCATTTGTGCTCGAAGGCTTCTGGATGGACATCGGCGTTCCTAAGGACTACATTGAGGGCGTGAGCAAGTACCTGCGGTCGCTCAACGGGACCCCGAAGGAGGCAAAGGAGCTCTACGGGGCTGGCCGGGCTCACAGAACCGATGAATTCACCGTCGTCGGCTCCGTCATCATAGATCCAAGCGCGAAAATTGGAAGGGGCTGCGTTGTCGGACCTTTTGTAACGATTGGACCAGGCTGCGTGATTGGTTCCTCGTCCCGCATTAAAAATGCGGCGATACTCGAAGGCAGCGTCGTCGGTAGCGGGACTTTCATCGACTCAAGCATTATCGGCTGGAATTCGCGGGTCGGCTCCTGGTGCCGCGTTGTCAACAACGCCGTGCTCGGGGAGGACGTGGAGGTGAAGGACGAACTGTTTCTTAACGGAACCAAAGTACTTCCGAACAAGTCGATAACGCAATGCTATCACGAGCCGGAGGTTATCATGTGAACGGCGGCGGGCGATTTTATTGGCGCGCAGCAGGTTCTTTTTCCAATTTCTGCTTCTTTTGGCGGCGGTGCGGCGGGAACACGAACTGGGGACGGCTGGAATGCGAGAGAGGAGTCGAACCCGGGCAGGCATAACACAACAAGAACAACAACAAAACGTGCTCATACAGGGGAGTAAAAAGAAGGGCAACAAGGCGAAGGAGGGGAAACCAGGAAAAGCAACAACTACAACAAAGACTACAAAACGAAAAACGTAAAACTATGATCCATTTGAATGGATGTGGATAATTTTTTCATTGCCTTTTTTGTTTTTTTTTTAGTGTTGCCTGTATTTTTTGTGTTCAACTATTTACTGCAGTTGCGGCAGAAGTCTCTGCAGTGGCGACGTTCTTGGAGCGTCTTGCCCTTCCTCCTGCCCTTGCCACTACGTGCGTGTACTTCTTTCTCATCCAACAGGTGCGGCCTGCAGAAGCAACGGAAGTCAAGTAGCAAATAGTCCCATTACACATCTAGGGCAGGATCGAACCGTAGCAACGTGGTTGCTGCCACCCGGCTCCAAGGGCAATGGCGGGAGGTTCTGGCGGAAAAAGCAGGGAAGCAACAGCTCGCTCTATAGTCCGCGTCACTGGCCCGTTTCAAGGAAGAGTGCCACAACTGTGAGGCCAGCCTGTTTAGGTGTCTTTGTGGTAGGGGTGTGGAACTTGCCCAATGTATTGGGCAAAGCCCTTGTGACCGTCATCAGTGCCGCGCTGCATGCGGATAATACGCCTGCTTCCGCCCTTGCGCTCGCATGAAGCACGGGTCACTTAAGAGGCGTGTCAACATTGTGGATGATAGGGTTTAGGAAATTTTGTGCCGCCTCCTCCTCTTCCTCTCGCGAAGAGCAACTTCGTAGAGTACTGGCCGTGGCAGCTGCCAGTCGTATTCCTTCGTTGCTTATTCGAAGGCACCGTGTGATTGTGTCTAGCCTGCTCACTGGCAAAAATGAGTCAGTAGACAATCTGGAGCTGTTGTTTGCCGACGTCAAAGCTATGAAGGCGAATCGGCACTTTATATCCCGTTGCGAATATGCTCCATTGTTGCTGAAAGATGTGAACCATGGAGATGCCATGTATGCTGTTATCAGGACGCTTGAACTCACACTCTCTCGGCATGTTGACGGCGGAGTAGAGCTCTCCGCAGTCGCGCTTGCAATTGTCGAGGCGATGCCGAAGGAAACGGCAAGCTCAGGTTCCTTTTGCAACGATGAAAGCCAGGATGCGGAGAAGGTCATCTTTCAACGCGGCCTAGTCTCCGCACATGCTTTTTACTCTGTGGAAAAACTGAGTGCACGCCTAGAGAGTCTCGTTAGCTGCCTAGTGTGTTTGATGTGCGTTCGGAGCGCTTTTGCGTCTCCCACACAAGAGACCCTTGACTTCGGAGCATTACTCTCTGTCCTCCTCTCCTTACAGCATGCCATGGCGGCGAGCGCTATTGGCTGGTGGGCGCCGGCGACGTGCACATGCTGGTGCGCTTCGGCGTGCCGGGGGAGGACGTCGCCCTCTACGGCGGGGGCGCGGGCGACTCGTGGCGCGCCGCGGTGCCCAGGCGCGTGCTCTGCGTCTGGCGGGACACGTTGCGTGCGCTGCCAGCGGGAGGGGCCGCTGCCCTACATGACTACTTGAGCGCCGCAGGGTACACCGCGTGCTTTGCTGCCGTCCTGCGGGAGTCCGGGCACCTCGTCGACTACGGGCCCTGTGAGGCGCTAAAGTTCTTTGCCCTTACCCGCCGTGGGGCGGCCTCGGGTGCGGGTCTTTGTGTCGACCCCGCGAGCAGCATGGCGGCGCTGCGGTCCTTCGGCCTCAGCGTTGTGGCGCCTCGGCCGGCGGTGGAGCTGGCGTCAGACGAGTACGCGGCCCTGCGGGAGGAGGTAGCGCGTCGTCGCAACTGCAAGGGCGCAGTGATGTACGGCTAC
>NW_021704862.1:0-7577 GCF_003719485.1 Trypanosoma conorhini | reverse complement strand
CCAGCAACCCGCCCTCCGTGAGGGGGCAAAAGGCGCGCGGGTTCGCGCGGCCGGAGGGAGTCCGGGCCGCGCTCCGTCCCGCCAGAGCCGACCGGACAGACGGCGCCTTGTGCCTCGCCGCCCTCCCGGCGCCCAACCAAAGGGCGCATTGCACCCGCCGACGCGGCAGCGCCACTCACGGCGCAAGCGCCAAAGCCACGGCGCAGCGGGTGGGCCTCATGCGCCGACACAAGCACATGAAAAAATAGGCGAGCCTCTCCCCGCCGTGCCTCCTCCCGAGAGAGAAAAGTTAACCCCAAGAAACATAAAAAGAGGGAGAATAGAGAGGAAAATGGAGACACCACTCGGCGGTGCAGGCAACAAGAAGACAGAAGGCCACTGGCTCAGCCAAGTGTGCGGCAGGCGCAACATGTGGACTCGTGCAGAAAACCGAAGAAGCAAAAAGAAAATAAAATAAAAATAACTACACATAACCGCACGGATGTGAAAGAAAGAAGGAAAGAAGGGAAAACAGAACGTAAGAACCGCATCCTTTTTCACTGCTTTCTTTTCATTATAACGAGTGTCACTAGAGTAGCAGCAAAAGAGAAAAAAAAACAAAAAAAAGCTTTTCACTTCCTGAGAATGGAATATTCTTTTCCTTCGCAATCCGGTCGGTGGAGCGCAAGAAGCCGTCCTCCACCGGGAATTACTTTGCCTGAAGCGGCCTCACGGGCACGGCCCAACTCGAGATGGTGCTCGTCGAGCAGCTGGCACGCTCACGCTCGGTAGTCCAGGAGTGGTACTCGTGGCCGCCGACAGGCTGATCGAACGGTGTCATCTGAAGCTCCTCAGCCGTCACCTGCACAAAGCTGCTGCCATCAAAGGAGGGCGTCCTGGGTGTCGCCGAGCTGCAGTTGTTGGCCGAACACGTTGTATTCATCTGGCTTCGCGGAAGGAAGGAGTCCAGCGAACTCCAGCTGTTCACGCCCGTGAAGCGGTCGCTGCCGAGTTCGAGATCGTTGTCCTCATCGCCAGCCGCGGAGGTCGGGGTCCAATCAAATATCAGGAGGACCGCCGCCTCTGCCAAAGCGTCCAGCAGGTCAACCGCAAACATGTCTCTCGAGTGGGTTTTTCACACTTCCGCTTTTCTTCACTCACTCACTCACTCACTCACTTGCGCACACGCAGGCAGGGTAACTAACTGAACTGGCGCTACCTCGGCTTTGTGCGGCCTTCCCCTCCCTGCTTTCGTAACTTGCCTCTGACTGCGCCTCCCTTGCCGCACCCCGGACTGAATATAAAAAAAAAACGTATCAATATATATATATATATAAGCGTATGTGTATATACCACGACGCAACGCCACCACTGGGACAATCGCGTCAGGCGAGCACGAATATGCAACAAACGAACGACAGGGGAGGGGGGGGCCTATTCCTCTCGGCAATATTCTAGACGGGAGGGGGGCACGAAAACAAACAAACAAAAAACTTCGCAGTAGGTGCGCTTTATGTACTATCCCTAAGGGCCACTGCAGCAAAAAAAAAAAAGAGAAAAGAGAAAAGAGAGAGAGAGAGACGAGGAAGACACGGTCTAGCCCACAGTGGAGGGGAGAAGAGAAGCAAACGGCGGGGCTGCCGGGACAAATACGACTGCGTCCGGACAGGGCAAAGGGAAATTTAGTTCCGCGCCGAGGATGGAGGCGCCACCGCATCAGACGAAGCACCCGTGCGCCCGTGCCTCCACAGGCGGGCATCGCGTGCGTCAGAGCAATGCGTCATTGGAAAATAAAAGAAACAAATGCCGAGAAGGAAAGAGAAAGAGAAAGAGAAAGAAGAGAGAGAGAAGGGTCGTTGTGGTGCGGCACCCCTACGCCTCCACGGGGGCCGCCGCGCCGGATGCGGCCCCGGCAGCCTCCCGCTGCTCCAGCACCTCCTCCAGCACCCTCAGCAGCTTCCGGTGTTGGGGGATCATCAGTTTGTTCTCCGCCGAGTTGAATACGGCGAGGCGGTTGGAGGTGAGCTCCCGCTCAATCGCCTTCAGGCGGGCCATGGAAACCATCATCCCACACTCGTCGAAGTTCTCCTGATGCATACTCATTGGGATGAAGACGTTCTCCCCGGAGGCCTCCTGGCGACTGATCATGCACCGCAGCAGCTCGCTGAAGGAGGCGGGGAGACTAAACAAAATGCGCCGGATCGTATCGTGAAGGGGCAAAGAGGCGCCTGCCAAAATGGCCCCGCCGCGATTGGCGTACCGGTTGAACCGCCCGCCCCCCGCCGAGAAGGCCTCCAACTCAGTGAGCAAAGACAGGCTGCTAATGCCCGCCATCTCATGCAAGCGTGGGAGCAGCATCGAGCGGAGGTGAACACACGTCATACGGAACACGTCCAGCAAACCCGCGGCACTTGACAACAGCCAGTCAGGATCATCAAAGGAGCAAAGCAGGACAACACGATACGGGAACTCCCGTCCAATTGCTTGGAGCTCGAGCAGGGCCGGTGCATCCAGTTGATCCACGCCATGCAAGAGAATAATTGTGACTGGCCCAGCACCCCGCAGCGAGGGTGTCGTGGCCGGCAGAGCGGCCGAAACGAGGCCTTGCGCTGTAATCGACGGCAGCGACATCCACGCAATGCAGCTGCGAAGCGGGGCACGACACGCAAGTCGCAGGGACCGCATAACCTCCGGGGAAGAGACGGTGATCCGCGGCGGACGCGGTCGTCGGCCCTCACGCGAACGCAGCGAGGCGACTTCGTCGGCGTTGGCGTCCTCGCCCAGAGCATCTTCACGGAGACGCTTCACACCGCATCCCTCGCGCAGCGGCACGTCATAGCTCCAGTCGGACTGCTCACGAAGCCAGTGCCGTCGCGACCAGACACACACCTTCTCCTCCATTCCCGCCTCCTGATGCGGCAGCGGCTGCCCCCCAACCGGTCGTTCCTTCTGCGCCTGGCGCTGCCGGTGCAACGGGTGTTTGGCCGGCAAAGGCAACTTTGCCTCTTCCTCTGCGGCCTCCTCCCCGCGCACGAGGAGGATGGAACGCTCCCGCCGCCTCACAAGGGGGGCGGGGGAGTCGAGAGGCACACACCCAGCCGCCTCACGCACCAGCGGTGTTTCCCCCAAGTGTGGTTGCTCAAGAAGCAGCCGGTTTTTCTCGGCCGAGGAATCCGTGCAGGGCTTACGGGACTCACTTCGTCCCGCGTCTCGTGCGCGGCTCCGCAGCGGAGTGCGGTACGATTGGCTCCGAGAGGAGTCGCTCGGGGGCGAGTCCACCATGTAATACTCCTCCGTCCCCTCCTGTCCTTTGTCGTGTTGCTGGTCTCGCGCAGGAGCCTTGGAACGGGCGTCAGGCGCCAGCGGCTCACAGTGGGAGTCCCGGGCAAAGAAACTCCGCAGCAGCGCCTGCTCCGACCCCTGTTGCCGCTGCCGGAGTTGCTTCCCAAGCTCGCGCAGCTGGTGCACGATGCGGGCGGCGGAGGCGCAGTAGCCGTCCAGCACTGCAACCCCGTGGTGACGCAGCTCGGCGCACTGCGAAACATGCTGAAGGAAGAAGTGCTTGGAGGCAATGCCGTACACGGCCACGGAGCGGCCCTGCAGCAGGTAGTCCAGCGTCAAAAGCAGCTCCTCACACCGCAGCCCATGGGGCCACGTCAAGGAAGAAGGGCATTCCACCTTTTCCTCGGGAGTTGCGGCCCCATTCACTTGCGCCTCGCGCGGCCCATCCCTGCGGTCCTCGTCTTCGCCCAGAACCGCATTGCTAACTTCGTTGCTCGTGTTACCGTCGACCGCCGACTCGGCGACTGCGTCGGTGCCCGCCGCTGTCGGTTGCTGCGCCCCGCCTGGGCCCCCCCGGTTCGGCCACGCAAAGGGGCCAGCAGGCGCGCTTCGCAGTCGCGCCGCAATCGCCTCTGCGCGGAGCAGGCCTCGCACGGGATCGCCGGTGGCAACGCGGTGGAGCACGTCCACCACCAAGAGCGGACGCACTACGTGGCGGGGGAGTTCCTTTCCCGCCCTCAGCAGCCCTTGCCGCAACTGCGGCTGCGGCTCACTCTCCTCCGCAGCCAACGCTTCTGCCGTTGCCACCTGCAGCTTCGTCGTGGCCTTGCGGAAGATGTCGTCCGTGAGGTACAGGGCCAGGGCGTGCACCTGGTGCAGCCCGTAGACCCCGTACGGCACACCGACGCGAAAGCGCCGCGAGGGAAGCCCCGGAAGCGACGGCGGGCAGCGAAGGACCTGCAGCGGCGTAATCGTCTCGTCCCCCACAAACGCGGGATGGGCCTCACCCAGGCGCCGATTCACCGCGCACCACACGCAGGATACCTCCATTCGAGGATTCTGCACGGAGAAGACGAAACTTGCGCCCTCCTCGCAGAACGGTCGCCGCCCCAGCAGGCCGCTCCCGATGACGTCGTCGTCGTCGTCGCCGGCGGGTGCAAATTGTCTTGGTGGTCCCTCGGCGGCGTGAAAATGAGCCACAAGCGGCGCCTGTGAGAGCGCACGCTTATCCCGCTGTTCCTTCATTGTGTAGTACCGCTGCACCACATCCACGTCGTACGCCACCGAAGTCCCATGCTGAAGCCGACGCGCCGGCCGTGGCCCCTCGCAGGTCCATTCGTGCACAGGCACCTGCTCCCGCAGCAGCGCCCCTGTGCGACACAGGAAGCAACGGGGCTGACTGAAGTCATCATCCCCCGCCGTGCCTTGCCGCCGCGCATCCTCGTCCCCCGACAAACGCGCCTCCGCCTCCCCGTTCCCCGCCTGCGGCCCGAGGGGACCGCTTCCAGCCGCGGCCGACGCATCGCGGGACGGGAACAGGAGCGCCGTGGGCACGGCGTTGTAACAGCGGGCACACACCGTGTAGGCGCAGAAGGTGCAGTGATACGCCTCCGCCGCACGGTAGCGCGGCGGGCCGGTGCTCTCCTCGCACGGCACCCACTGCATCTTCTGCAGCACGGCGAGCCATTCCTCTCGCTTCATGCATTCAGCAGCGTGCGCTGCCGCCACCCGCCACCCGCTCCTTTGCTTCCTCCGTGCGCCACGAGGCGGCCAAGCAGAGAAAATACAGTGAGAAAAGCGAAACAAAAAAAAAGAAGAGAGAGAGAAAAAAAAGGCGGATCCAAAACGTAAACACACGAGCATAAAAGCGAAAAAAGCAAAATACAAACGAACAAACAAACCGCATTTTAGTGCGGCAGCTTAGCCACGCCGCCGCAATACCACCGCCCTCCCATACTTCCCTCTCACCGCCGAGTTTCCACTAGCTGACGGCTTTGGCGCCTTGCAGCGAGGAGGGGAAGGGGGACAAAAAGAGAGCGAAAAAAAAGGAGAAAACACTGCCGCAGCAACCGCCGAATTTGTTCCGTTTTTCTCCAGTTTTTGTTTTCCCCCTTCTTTTTTTTTTCTCATTTTTTTTTTACTTCTCCAAAGCACCGCCAGTTTTACCGAGCGAGAAAGAACACAACCTCGGGCCGTTGGTAAGGACACGCGGTGGGAAACACAACGCCAGCCAGATGCGGAGCGAGGGGGTGGCGGCAGACGCAGGGGTTCATTCACGGCGCAAAGGACGGTGCAGTAGATGCGGCCTCCCCACCACCGCCCTTCTTCCTTCCTTCCTTCCTTCGTTACTTCATTTATTTACCTCGCCCCCGCACCATGCACCAGACCCCACACCTCACTCCAATGTGCTGCTGTCACCCCTGTCGCGTAGCCCGGCATGTTGCCATTGTTGGCACTTTCGCTTTTACCTGCTTGCCTGCCCATCTCTTTCTCTTTCTCTCTCTTGCCCTCCTCCTCTTTCCCACCGCTTCCTCTTCCTCCTCTTCCTCAGAGCGCCCTGCCCGTCCTCTGCTGCATCTGCGTGACGGCGTCAAACCGGGGCGCCGCGGCAGCACAGCCTATGTAAGACACCGTAGGGACGGTCGCGCAGGTGTACTTCGCCAGGGTGTCGCGGAAGACGGCCGGAGTCACCGCATCCACGCGCTCAAACACCTCTCGCATCGGCACGCGGTGACCGAAGTGAATCATCTGCCGCCCCAAATCCTCCGCGCTATTCGTCGTGCTGTCCCGCATCATCATGACGGACGCCTTGAACTCGCTCTTGGCCCCCTCTAGTATGTTCGCGTCCACGGCGGTGGTCGCTAACTCATTTATCGTCCGCATGAGGTAGTCGAGCAGCACGTCTTGGCTTTCGTCCCGAGGGGAGGCACGCGGGCCGGCGGGGGGCACGGGCGTGGTGATGAGCTGGTAGCCAAGCAAGCTGGTCTCCTCGTAGGGTGTGTAAAAGGGACGCATTTGCACAATGTTTGGCAGCTTCTCCCAGGGAAGTTTGGGGTTCAGGTGCTGGTACGCAAACTGGTCGTGCTGCCCCTCACGGAACTGCCCGATAACGTTGTGTACTAGCTGCAGCGCGTAGCTGTCTGGGTGCGAGGCGCCACAGATAGGGTAGGCAACAGCCGTATTCGCCGTTGCCATCTGCTCATTCCACATCACCGTGGATCCGCCACGGTACAGGGCCTGAAGCGGTGGTCGGTTGTTGGTCGTGGGGAGATCGCCGAAAAACTTCTCGGCGAGTCGGTGAGCCTCATCGGGGTGAATGCCGCCGGAGGAGACGAAAGACATACGGGGGCCCGTGTAGTGCACCCGCACAAAATCCATGATCATCTCCCGATTGATGTTCTTTGCGATGTTGTCCACGGGGCCGAGTATGGTGAGGGGAAGGCCGCTGGACTGAGGGTCGTACGCCGCCTGGTGCAGGTTGTCCATGAGCACCTCATCCACGAGCTCCTCCACCTCCCGCATCTCGGCCAGAATCGTTGGCCGCTCCAACTCCAAGTCCCGCGGGTCGTAGCGCCCGTTCTTGAGCAGGTCCGACACCACGTCAATCATCCTCTCCACGTCCTCGTTGAAGGACTTCACGTAGTACGCCGTGCGGTCACGCGAGGTGTAGGCGTTGAAGTGGGCCCCGCTTTGCTCAAAGAGGTCCTCCACCGCCCGCTTGGAGTACTTCTGCGTGCCCTTGAAGTTCATGTGCTCCAGGAAGTGGGCGACCCCGTTGTTCTCCGGCCCCTCAAAGCGGCTCCCCGCGTCAATCCAGACGCCGACGGTGGCGAACTGGCAGCTGGGGAAATACTCCGTCGCCACCCGACAGCCGTTTGGCAGCGCGGAGTACACGACGGGCGTGCAGTGATCGATCGCGGAGGCGCAGAGGGGATCCCGCACGGTGCGGTTGGTCACAGGGACACACCGGCAAAATGAACGGCGGAGCATCGCGGCGCCGGTGCCCCACTAGTAGATGCAACAAGCAAATAAAACAGAACAAATATGCGTCGTCGAGGCTGCTCGGATTCTCGCCCCCTCCCTCGCTCCTTCCCTCCCTACTTCCCTTTTCCCCTTTACCCCCCTCAGTGCGGGATGCTGCAGCTACGGGAAGAAAAAAGGGTCCACGCGCACCGAGGCGAAAAGGCAGAGCCGAGTGCAAACCGAACAAAGCTGTAATAATAATAACACAGCCCAGTGGCGCGTACACCAGAGAGCGAGCGAGACGCAGTAGGGCACTCTTTCCCTTTTTTTTTTCTCTATCCCTCTCTCTCTCT
>NW_021704861.1:0-7580 GCF_003719485.1 Trypanosoma conorhini | reverse complement strand
ATTATATATATATATATACACATACACATACATATATATATATATATATATCGTATTCCCAATTCTTTTGTTTTGTCTGGTCTTTTGTTTGTTTGTTTGTTTGTTTATTTTGTTTTTTGTTTTTATTTTTTCCATTATCATTTGCACTTTCCTTCGACACACCTCTTGTCTCTCTCTCTCTATCTTCCCATTATTTTATTTTCTTTTGCCCGTTTTTTTTTCTTTGTTTTTCGTCGTTGCTGCTTTTTTTCGTTTCTTTTTTTTATATAACCCCCCCCCCTTTGAGTTTCACCGAAACGCCCGCTCCGCCCCGCCTCACTTCACCTTCTTCCAGTTCAGGTACGTCGCGACGGCGCCGGAGACGGCGGTGAGGGTGCCAGAGGTCACCGGGCTCGGGGACCAGGCGCCCTTCATGTAGCCGACGGAGGCCATCGTCACGAGCACGTCCGAGCCGTCCTTCGTCAGGCCGAGCAGGGCGCTCTTCAACTCCTTGCGGCTCGTCGCGGCGTCGCTAGCGCGCTTCAGCAGCGCACCGCGCAGCGCGAAGAGGTCCAAGACCGCGGCGAAGAAGAAGCCCCAGAACTGCGCCACCTTGCTGCGGTACTGGATGCTCTTGGAGTCGCCAGGCAGCAGCTTGTAGCGGACGAGGAAGCCAATGTTGTCGCCAATGACGTAGAAGAAGTCGCCCAGGACACGCAGGAACTCGATCACCTTCTTCAGCTCCAGGCTGCGCTTCTCTGCGCAGTGCTTAACGATGGTGTGCATCTTGGGCACATTGCCCGTCCACTTGGCCATGCGCAGCAGGGAGCGGCCGTCCTTGATGGACTTGTTGACCGACTTGTATGCAACCCGGCGGGAGTCAACGGCGTCGATGCTGTCGAGAACATTCAGCACACCACTGAGGAACTTGTAGATCTTGTCGCGGCCGTCGGTCAGCCCGAGGAGCTTCACAAACCTGTCAAAGTCAGACATTGATGCTGTTCGAGGATCAAGGAGAAGAAAATATTAAAAAATCTTCGATCTTATTCCTTACTTATTGTTGTGGTAAGTGGTAGCGGTGTTAATGGACTGCCGCGGTTCACGGTGCCACGCCCAGGGTGAGAATGAGAGGCGGTGGGAGTAATGACGTCGCACGGCGCCCCGCAGCGGCGGCGGCGGCGGCAGAGGGTGGGGAGCCGAGGGGACGGCAACCACACAGACAGGCGCACACAAGCACACACACACACACACTCTCTCTCTCAGGCGAAGGCGAAGGCGGAAACCGGCAGAAGAGACCGCGCGTAGTAGATAGGCAAAAAGAAAAAAAAAACTTCACTCAAAGAAGGAACGAAAGCGGCGACGCGACCCCTCCCCATTCCACAGCATCGGCTGGTGTTCCCTCTCAGAAGTGCCACCACGAGGAGCTTCAGCATCGGCGCCAATTGCCCGCATATCAGGGCTGCTCGTGGGGAGGCGGCAAGTGTCGCAGTCGTGCCTCCAGCGTCGCAACCTCGGCAGCAACGTTCGCCCTCGCCCTCGCCTCCAGGGCGTCGCAGAAAAACTTCGTCTTATACCACTTTGGGTGCTGCAGGAGGCCTCGCAGAAATGCGGCCCGGCCGCGGCAAAAGTCTGCCTCGCTGTGCCAGCCGTACTCTCTTCGGATGTCGAGTGCGTACTGCTGGTACCGCACCGCCGCATTGCCCAGAATGGCGAGGTCGAGGTCAAGAAATATATGCAGCGGCGGCGGCGGTGGGTCGCCAGACTCAGGCGCCCGGTGCGTGTGGTCCGGCTCCAGTGAGATGTGGTGCTTCGTCTGGAGAATAAATCGCACCACCTCCTCCTCCACCTCCCGTGCGAGGCCGGGGTCGTCCCAGAGCAGCGGGGCGGCGCTCCCCCGCGCCTCCGCGGAGGCCAACGGGGACGCCTGCGCTGCCGTCGCCGTCGCCATTCGTTGGGCGTCCACCCAGAAGGCCTGGAACCACGCCGCGCTGCACTCCTCGTTGTCGTCGCGCCTTGGGTCGTACACCGCGTCGTGGAAGAGGATCGCCAACTCCAGCACGACGCGTCGTGGGTCCGCCGCGGGCAGCCGGTGCGCCACTGGGGCCTCGGACTGGAACCGCTCGAAGCACCCCAGCATCTCCTCCAGGTGCGCCATCGTGTGGTAGTGTCGCTGCGGCTCCGTGTAGCGGGCGACGATAAACTTCTCCAGCAGCTCTCGGGCGGGGACGATGGCTGTTGCGGCGGCAGCAGCGGCGGCCGTGTCTGACGGGCGCTGCCGCAGCAGCCAGCCGACGCAGCGCCCCCAGCAGGCAAGTGTCAGCGGAAAGGCTCTGGCGGCGACCTCAGGGCCGCCTGCACGCACTTGCGACCCTTTCATCAACGCAGCGGCAGCCCTCCCGCCTCCGCGGTTCTCAGGTAGTTTCACGTTCCTGCCTGAAGCGTGCGACACATAAAAACAGGCGCCCAAGGAGAAGAGGGATGGAAAAAAATATATATATGGCGGTGTTAAAGGGCATGGAGCAGCGGCAGCAGCTCAGGAAGCGCATCTTTGCTTCGCCGCCTCGGGGGCTCCCCGCAAGCACCCGAAGTGCGGGGGGGAGGAGGGGAGGGGAGGGGAAGAGTCTCAGCAAACTGCCGCCACGCATTGAGAACACGCGGAGCCCGGTGCAACGTTCCCCGCCGGTGGTGCGGGGAAGCAGGGAATACAAACTAACGGTGGGAGGGAGGTGGTCGGGAAGGAGAAAAAAAAAAGGGGAAAACGGCGACAAGGAAAAAAAGCAAAACTAAAAGAAAATAGAAAAAAAAACGACCCGCCAAGCACACGGCACTTCTACATATGCTTGCATGCGCATAAGTGTGCGAGGACGCGCGTACGCCTGTGTTAGCGCAGGGCACTGCGGACGCCCGCTACTTTTGCCGGACTGCCTCCTCGGCGGCTTGCTTCTCCCCCCACCCCCAACAACCATTCATCTACGGCTGGGGCAACAGCGAACGGGCGAAAAGAGAAGAAGCACTCCCTTTTCACCCGCAGAGAAAGAGAACCCTCTTCGCTTTTGCCCCTTCCGCCAACAGGAGGGGAGGGGATGTTGTGTGCGAATTATTTATTCCTCCTCTCCACTTGTGTGTTTTGCCGCCGTTCAGCCCCTGCTCGCCCCCACCCCACGCCTCTACATGTTGCTGTTTTTCTCGTTTCCAGCTCCCGCAGCCTTCCACAATGCGGCGACGCACAATTAACGATGGGCACAATAAAGTGGAACTCATAAATGAATTTAAAACGCAAAACGAAAAGAGAAAAAAAAACGTACACAAAAAGTAACTGCTACTTATTTCAGGCGGCCACAACTCACCCACATACACACAGAAACGCCTACAGCTATATATATATATATTATATATTTATGATTGACGTACATGCACCGGTGGAGGCGCAACGGCCACTACACACGCATTGCCTTGGCGTCCCCGCCACCAGCCCACACGCACACACATACACCGCAGCTTCTCTCCGCTTACTTTTCCTTTCTTCCGTTTTGTTTTTATTTACTTTCTTTTGTGTTTCCTACGTGTGTGTGTGTGTGTGTGTGTGTGTCTGCCCTTTTCTTTTTTTCTCTGTTGTGTGTGGGTGTACGTTCTCCCCCGTCCACGCATGAAAAAGCAAATAAACAGCAACAACAACAAATGTGCCTCTCCCCCCTTTGTTTTATTTATTTATTTATATTTGTTTTTTGTTGTAGTTGGTTTGGATGCCTTCCGTCCACCACTTTTATCGGCGCTTCTCCGGTGTGCGCCCTTACGCCCTTTCCGTGCCGTGCCTTGCCGCCTCTCGGCGAGGCGAGGCTGCGGTGGCTCTCCCGCTCGGCTGCCGCCCCCCACACGCTCTCGCACAGCCGCGCGCGTAAAATGGGCCTCGCAGCACATTGCCCAGATACATCCATATATATATATAGAGAGACATATATATATATTATGTAGAATGCATTCCTCTTTCTCTTTCTCTCTCTCTCTCTCTCTTGCTTACGAGGGGAACTTAAAGTTCTTGCTGTAGTACTCCTGCGACGTGAGATTGTATACGCCCAGCAGCCGCTCCATGTGGGCCTCGATCACGTGATTGCCTTTTTCCGGCATCAGCGTGAACTCCAGTCCAACGTACGCGCGGAACTCCCACTCCTGCACCTGCTGCCACGTCAGCCCGGCAAACGCCTCGTCCACCCGGACGAGTGTCTTGAGGTGCTGAATCTTCCGGTAGATGTCGCCTGTCTCGAGGAACTTCACGGCAAGGAGCAGGCATGCGGCGAGCGCGCGTCCGCGGTTGCGCTCGCCCACCATCCCGCGCATGACAAGCCTCTCAAAGTACCAGTTGGCGTGTGCGGCGGTGACCAACTCTATCGGGGACGACTTTTCGATGACGAAGTAAATCAAATCGTTGCGGGCCTCGTGCAAGTGCGTGAGCTGGATCCCGCGCATTTCCAGCTCCGGATGCTGCACGTAGAAGTCGTTGTTCTTGTCTTTTATCTGCACCTTGCCGCCGACAAACGAGATAACCGAGGCGCGGTAGGACTGCAGCGCGATGAGTTTTTTGCGGCGCTCCCCGCAGCTGATGGTGCCCGTGTCCAGGAAAAAGGCGTTGTGAAAGACGGGGTCACTCCTGCCGCGGAGTTGGGTGAGCAGCTTACCGTACGACCGCATTGCCTTTTCGCTCCGGCCCCGTCGCTGCAGCAGGCACTCCGGTCCATCGCAGGACTCAAAGTCGGAGCTGCTCTCCCCCGTGTCGGTCACGTCAAGGCCGCAGCTGCCCTCATCCCCGAGGTCGCTGCCAGTGCCGCCATCGTCTCGCCTCGCCGTGGTGCTGTTGTCGTCACTTCTGTTGCCACGGCGACGCTGACCGCCTGCGCCGTAGTATTCACCCGGGTAGGGCTCAACAAGGCGATCATCCTGCCAGTATGACTCCTTCGGCGGAGCGAAGCAAGAAATAATCGTGCACAGGCTGACGGGCTGATCGTATTGGATATCCGCCACCCGACGGTCCCCGCTGAAGCTCATTCTGTCGTTTTTAGTGGCCTTCTTTGTGACGCCCTCCGCCTCTCCCTCGGCCGCGCCTGCGTGCGTGTGGTTCCTTAAACGGTGGCTCTGTTGCCGCGACGGGGCTCCCGGGATGAAGCGCATCCGCACCCGCTGCCCCTCCTCCCGCACCAGCGTACTCACGGAGAGCGGCGCCTCCCCCTGGCGCAGGACGGACCACTCCATCTCGCCTCCTTGGCGGCTGCCGTGATGCTCCTCGCCGCGGTGCATGGACTTCTGCCGCAGTGCCACGCGCCTCGCCATTTCTCCCACGGAAGTGAGAAAGGCAACCTGCCCCGGGAGCAGGGTCGCGGCGGCGGCGGTGGGTGGTGTTTGTGGGGCGGCAAGCGACGATAACGAGGAGGCGGCGCCCGTGACGCTGGAACTGGGCAACGCCGTGTTTGGCGATCCAGACAACGAGGGGTGCTGCGGCCCGGTGAGGGGCAGTGGAAGGTTGTCGCGCCTGCCCGCGCCTTGGGTGTTGTCGGTGCCGCTGCTGCTCCAGTGCGCCTCCACGGCGGGACGCGGCCTTCGGCACAAACTCAAGAGCGCCTCCGTCGCGCGGGCCATCTCCCTGCGACCAGAAGCATCGCCGTTTTTTTTGGTGTTCTTCTGGGCAGTTGTGGTGCTCAGTTGATGGGTGGCGCCGTTGCCGTCGCTGTGGCTGTTGTTGTCGGTGGTGTTGCAGCTACTACTACCACCACTACTGCCGTCACCGCCGCCGTCTTCGGTGAAGTCGGCGTCCTCCCCACACACGGCAGTGCCGCCTACATGAGTGGTGGACGATTGTTGTTGCTTTTGCGGCAGTGGGGGCGGGGATGTTGATCCTTCCCGGGAGGATGCCTTGGGGTTGTTGGCCAGCTTTGCTCGCTCTCCCTCCGCCGTCACGCCCGAAGAAATAAAAATAAAAACAAATGCAGGGGCAAAGGATGGGGAGCGGGGGAAGGGGAAGTGCCTGGGAGACGGCGCAGGCGCGGGGGAGGGGGAAGTGCCTCTCCCACACACTCTTCTCCGGTCGCTGCCTGTGCGTCCGGCGTCCGTCCACGCCGCGGTGCCGCCAGGGGCCGCGCAAAGGCAGCTGCGACGCGTGTGAAGCAAAATCTCGAGGACAAACAGCAGGGAAGCGGCCGCCCGAAAGAAAAATAAAGTAAAACAACTAACTAACTTTTCTTGCAGGACAATAACAATGCAAAAAAAAAAACAGCCCCTCAGCTGTTGTGGTTCGCGGTGGTGATGGTTTTTTCTTTCGTTCGTTGCCTCGTTGTCTCACCCGGCCCTTCTTTCTTCCCTCGCTCTCGCAGCTCGCTCGCGGATTCTCCTTCTGTGCGACGCCGCGGGTTTTCTCCGCTGGTGGGGAGGCGCCGCGGAAAAGCGCGAGAGCGGCAGACGCGGAGAGAAGACTGTGTGGGGGAGGGGCAGCAAAAATCCCCCCCCCCCTCTTCCACACGCACACGCCGCAGCTGCCGTCGTGCCTCGCCGGTGCGTGCGCGCGTGTGCGTGTGGAAGGCGAACGCCAAGTGAGAGAGAAGAAAAAAATAAAAATAAAAATAAAAAAACACGCACGCACGTAACGGCGGCGGCACGCCCAGAGCCTCCGCGAGAAACACTGCGCCCCAAAAACACCCGCGCAACCTCCCCGCCCCGCCGTACGGGCGGCGCACGCGAAGAGAGGCGTGAAAGGACGGTGGGAAACCCCCAAAAAAAGCAGGCACGCGGAGCCAACGCAGAAGAGAAAAAAGCAGCGAGAGAGAAAAAATAAATAAATAAAATAAAATAAAAATAAAACAAAACAAAATAGAACCCACATGAATCAAGAGAGCCGCAGCTGCCAAGATCAACCGGGGGGTGATAGAAAAAAAAAAACGCGGAAGTGAATGAAATAGCAATAAGGTAAAGCAAAGTGACGTAAATAAAAAGCAGCTCAGCATTTTCGCCGTGTCGCATTTTGGCTTTTCTCTTCCTTGTGCCTTCTGAGTCTCTCTCTCTCTCTCTCTCTGTGTGTGTGTGTGTGTGCGTGTGTGAGCGTGGGGGGAGGGGCGTCCCTAGCGCAAAATAAGGACCCACCCGCCCACGCCCGCGTATGTAATACATGCACACACTGTACATATACATATATACACGTATGCATACATAGTTGAACCTACATATATATATACATACATGCATATTGTACATCCACACTAGTATTATACATTATCTACCCCCCCCCCACACACACACACACGCATACACGTATGTGGCCGTACCCATCATATTCGCTATACGACGGTGCATAAATAGCAAGAATAATAATAGACATTGAGGCACGTGCACGCACTGCGTCAATGAACAGGCCTGCGAAAAGCCGCGAGGATAGCGAAAGTTATACGTAGAGGTATATGGATGTAGCTTGGCGCATGCGCGCGCATATATAGTTTTCCGAGGTAAGTTATTGGGCGGACACGAAAAAAAGAAAAAAAAAAGAAAAAACTAATAATAATACATAAGAATACAGCAAAACATGTAAAGAAGGAGAGAGAGAGGAGGGGGGGAGGGGGCGGAGG
>NW_021704836.1:2582-8004 GCF_003719485.1 Trypanosoma conorhini | reverse complement strand
TTGCTGGCATTCGCCGAGGGTTTGCCCCAACGCATTGGTGCCTGCACGGGCACAGCCTCGTTGTGGGGTGGTGCCTTTGAAGATGGGGCAGTGCGCCTTGGTGCGGCAACTGGAAGTTGTATTTTGTGTCTTCTGGTGCCCAAGGCATCGGCGCGCCTTGAGCACAAGTGCGGTCACGGGGCGTCTCCGCGGATGGCGCGTCGCGTGGCCGTTACTTCATTTCTGAAGGCTTGGCGGAAGGGGCTCAACTTGCGAGGGTGCGGCGGCCGCGGGGCCCTAACTTTTGCCACCTTGTGCGTTCACGACGTGGGCCCAGGTGTCGTGGGTTGGTGTGTGGAGCAATTGGCTTGCTGGTGTGTGGGTGCGTGATGGGCCTTGCCCGAGGTGGGAAGGTGCTTCCGCTGGCCCAACTATGCTTTCCTTGTTTTGACCTTTACTGCTGCGAGGGGTGGGGGGGGGGCGCAAGGACCCCTACCAAGCGGGTTCTTCTCGCGGATGTGTGAGGTGGTCATAACGTAGTTTTTGCCATTCTCTCCTGAAGAAGGTTCTTTTATTATTGTGTTTACTTTTGTGCGTGCCTGCTCCAGTGGCCCCTGTGTGTGGGTGTGGAGCCGTCCCCTTGCTTTCTGAAGCTGGCGTACCAACTTGCAAAATGGTGGCGGCCTGGAAGCACGGTGCGGCACCTGGGCCACGATGAGGCCATCTGACATGTTTTTCATTCAACGACTGTACGAATGTAAAAAACGAGCTTGTTTTCCCCTTCGCTCCCAGAGGCAAATGTCTGCGTTCGCCCGCACGGGGGGAAAAACATGACATTTGGTCCTGGTAGCGTGACTGCACGCAGTGCGTGGCTCCAATGAGCGCATGCCTAATTTTTTTTGCCCTTCTGAATTCATGCTTCCTTCAGATAGTTATTGAAGACAGCGACGAAAAAGCCATGGTGCAGCAGGTGGATGATTTGTGCCGCATGCGGATGCTGATGGCCGGCGTGTATGTCGGGCTCGGCATTTCTTCCACGTACGGATTCAGCATCTTCACGGATCATCTGAAGACGAAGTACGGGTATTCGCAAAGCGAAGTCACGACAATCAGCACTGTCGGCACCTGTTTGAACTACTTCAGCTTTCAGGCTGGACTGATGTTTGACTTGGTGGGCCCCACTGCCGTGTTTCCGATTGCTGGCCTTCTGGGTGGCCTGGGCTTCTTATTGTTTGGGTTGACCTTTGACGGCACGATAAAAACCTCGAGCGTGGGCCTGTTTGCCCTGTATCAGGGGATCACCCACCTTGGCCTCCCGGCGATGGACGTGTCCGCTGTCATGACTCTGATGCTACAGTTCCCCTTGGATCGCGGCTACATTGTTATGATCATGAAGGTGTTCAACGGGCTTGGCACCGCGGTGCTGATGGCGTACTTCAACGGCTGGTTCAAGGCGGCTAACTCCGAAGACCCGGAGGACAACAACTACTCCGCCTACGCGTACTTTGTTGGGGCGCAGATTCTGTTGTGCGCCCTCGTTGGCGCGTACTTCACGCGGATGCCGGCGTACTTCCCGTGCGTGTGGAGAAGGAGCCGTCTGAGCGCCGAGGAGCTCGCGGGGCGGGAGAAGACGCTTGACCTGTACATGAGCCAGCATGCCCCCTCGCGGCGTCTAAAGATCGGTTTTGCGCTTGTCATCGCCATGATGATTTTCTCCACCGCGCAGTCGATTGCGACGGCGTACGTGAAGACGTCCCACGCGGGGTACTTGGCGATTTCCATCGTGGCGCTGCTGCTGATGGCGTCGTTCTCTGCGATGGCGATGCCGTTCCAATTCCTGGGCCGCTACACCCCCGTGAGTGCAACGGATATGGACTGTATCGGAGAAGCGGCCACGGAGTCGTCACCGTTGGGCGACGCCGTTGGTAAGGGCTCTGAGGTTGAAAGTGGCAAGCACTGCACGAATGAGGTGGCTAGCCAGGCACCGCAGTACGATGGTTCCTTCTGGGCCCATCTGCTCTCCATTGATATGTGGGCAATGTGGTTTTCTTGCTTTGGCATGTGGGGCACCGGCACGGTGATGCAGATGAACGCCGCCCAGATTTATCGCAGCAAGAACTACGGTGGGTTTGACACCCGAACTCTGACGCTGTACGTCGCCATCATGTCTGTGGGCAGCGCCATAGGACGCATCTTCATTGGGGTGTTCGATATCAGACTTGGTGTGCTGCGCAATGCGGGCAAAACAAACCTGCTGACGACTGTTGTGCTTCCGTTGGGCCCCCTGCTGATGGTGGTGGCGTTCCTCTTCTTTGCCGTTCTGCCCGGGAGCGTGTTACTGCTGCCGTTTTTGCTTGCCTCCATAGGGAACGGCATTGGCTGGGCGGTGGCCGTCATTGGTGTTCGGATGATGTACTCTCGTGACATTGGGAAGCACTACAACTTTATGTACACCTCTGGGGCTGCCGCGACCATCGCTCTGAACCGCTTCATGTTCGGGGAGATGTACGATGCTGAGGCGCGCAAGCGTGGCAATTCCACCTCGTGCAACGAACCTGGGTGTGTGCGAAACCAGATGTTTATCCTGATGGCCGTCAACGTGCTCAGCACGTGCACCGCTGTGGTGGTGCACTGGCGGTTTTCTCGCTTCACTCAGGCGAAGCTGGAGGAACAGAGGGCGGCGGTTCCTCAAGAGCAATGTGAGCAGGACGTGATCGAGGCGAATTCAGCTGAGCCGATTCCCGGGGGCGATCATATGCGCTCGTAGTAACTGCCTCCCCCCCCCCTTTTTTTTTTTTCGCTTTCAATCACCCTTCTCCACTTTTCTTTTTCTTTTTCAATGTGTGTTTTTTTTTGTCTCACTTGGTGCCGCTGGCGTGAGTGCGAGCACTGGCGTGTGCGGGGGCTTCGGTGACCAGGGACGTTCGTCCCTCGCCATCACTGCCACTGCTATCAGTGACACCACTGCGCCGCGCTGCGGGTGGAGACGCACCGTGAAGACGGAAAATCGGGCCCCATAAGCACCAATAAGGGCACCAAGGAACAATGGAATATTTATTCATGTAAAGGGTACAAGTAGCGCGATGTTAGTGCTAGAGAGTACCGTGGGAGTAACACGATAACTAACGCGATGGAAAGGCTGCAATAATATAAAAATTGTAATGGGAAAGAAACTCAATAAGCACAAAAAAACGAAAAAAACGATTGAAGTAACTATGCCTGCCAGTCGTCAAGTTGACCGTCGTGGCAGAGGCAGGGGCCACTCCTGCTAGGGCCCGCGTCGACTGCGGTTGTGGGTGAAATTTAAATATTTTACATTTTTTTTTGATGTCCCGTCCTCTTCACACCCAGCCCCGTCGGCGGCCTGTATGTAGAGGGGGCGGCGCGCGTCATTTCTTACTTTTAAAGCCTGTGGATGGAGTCTGCGGCCAGGTGAAACTAAATAAATTTGTGAGCGCCTGACTTGTCGGCCCGGTTTCTTCATCCATAGCCTCGTTTGGACCCCAAGGACGCCGCGGCGGAAGGTGGCAAGCGCAGTCTTTGTTTTCTTCTTTTCCTTTTTTTATTTTTCTTGCTTTTTTTTTGTCTGTTCTCTATTCGAGTTTGGCGGATGTTCGTCATACTTCTCGGGAGCGGAAGGGGGGGCTTGGCTCGCACTTTTTGTAGCGGCACGTATGCGAAGCGGACCCCCACCGACTGGCCTTGAAGTCAGTGGCTGCCGATGGCCTGGTCCTACCGTACGCGGAGTGCGGAAACGGTGGGCCGAACCTGCGGTCTGCGGGAAGGCAGCTGGCGTTGCGCGCCCCACACTGGCCGCAGTCTGGGGCGTCTTGTCTCGCCCTCGCATTGGCGCGGTGCGGGCGATTGGGGAGGCGGGGTTTGTCGCATGTGCCCGGGCTTGCGACGCGACCATCGACTACTCCGGCCCGGGGGCGACTATCTGCTCTTTTCTTGGCTTGCGAGCCGTTTTTTTTTTTTTCGCACTTAGCGGCACTGAGTGCTGCCTCTGCCCGTTCCCTGCGCCGCCCGCCTCCTCGGCGCCCCTGGACTGTGGCTACGATGGGGGTTGCCGCCGCCAACCGGGCTGTGCGCCGCGGCAATTTTGGAAATCCACCTGAAGCCGCACTGTGTTTGTTTTTTCAGGGCGGTGCGCCGGCGCATGTCCACTTTGAGTTGAGGGAGTCTCCTCGGGCGATCCTGGTCTTCGCTTTTTCCCGTCACCTGTCAGTTGTGGCTTCGCGGCGCTCGCAGGATTCCTCTGGGAGTGAGCGGAGCGCCATGAACAAATCATGCGCACCCGGCGACTTGCCTCGCCACGGGAGCGGCGTCACACGGTTGTTGCGCGCTGCCGCTTCCGGCTGGTGCGGGCGTCGAGGTGGCCAGGGAACCGCTGCGGTGCTCCCCCAACCCTTCTCTCATGCAGGCGGAAGCACGGGCCGTTTTTTCTTGCCTTGCTGGCATTCGCCGAGGGTTTGCCCCAACGCATTGGTGCCTGCACGGACACAGCCTCGTTGCGGGGTGGTGCCTTTGAAGATGGGGCAGTGCGCCTTGGTGCGGCAACTGGAAGTTGTATTTTGTGTCTTCTGGTGCCCAAGGCATCGGCGCGCCTTGAGCACAAGTGCGGTCACGGGGCGTCTCCGCGGATGGCGCGTCGCGTGGCCGTTACTTCATTTCTGAAGGCTTGGCGGAAGGGGCTCAACTTGCGAGGGTGCGGCGGCCGCGGGGCCCTAACTTTTGCCACCTTGTGCGTTCACGACGTGGGCCCAGGTGTCGTGGGTTGGTGTGTGGAGCAATTGGCTTGCTGGTGTGTGGGTGCGTGATGGGCCTTGCCCGAGGTGGGAAGGTGCTTCCGCTGGCCCAACTATGCTTTCCTTGTTTTGACCTTTACTGCTGCGAGGGGTGGGGGGGGGGGGCGCAAGGACCCCTACCAAGCGGTTATTGTTTTTTTTGTTTTTTTTTTTTGGTTACTGTTGTTGTTTGTCTTCTTTTTCCTCTGTCTTGCTTCGCTTGATGAGAAAGAAATCATATTCTAGCAACTTTAGTTCATCAATTTCCTGGAATACGCCGGTGTGTCTGCTTTAGCGTGGTTTTGGTGTTTGATTCTTTTTTATTTTTATTGGTATAGACACACGCATTCCTATTTTTTTTTTCTATGCTCCCTTTGATGGTTGCTGCTTTCGTCGTCGTGCTGACGCTGTGGCTGCTTTATTCCAAGGGGTTTCTTTACTCTGGTGACGCGGTGGCCCTGGATGCGTCGAAGTTTCAGTCTTTCAAGCTGGTTGACAAAATATCTGTGAGCCACAACAGCTTTATCTTCCGCTTTGCCCTGCATTCACCCACGCAGCGGCTTGGACTTCCCATCGGACAGCACATCTATATTCGGAGTGCGGTTGTTAACGCAGATGGAAAGTCAGAGATGGTGCAGCATGCGTACACACCCGTT
>NW_021704836.1:0-2166 GCF_003719485.1 Trypanosoma conorhini | reverse complement strand
GGTTACTGTTGTTGTTTGTCTTCTTTTTCCTCTGTCTTGCTTCGTTTGATGAGAAAGAAATCATATTCTAGCAACTTTAGTTCATCAATTTCCTGGAATACGCCGGTGTGTCTGCTTTAGCGTGGTTTTGGTGTTTGATTCTTTTTTATTTTTATTGGTATAGACACACGCATTCCTATTTTTTTTTTCTATGCTCCCTTTGATGGTTGCTGCTTTCGTCGTCGTGCTGACGCTGTGGCTGCTTTATTCCAAGGGGTTTCTTTACTCTGGTGACGCGGTGGCCCTGGATGCGTCGAAGTTTCAGTCTTTCAAGCTGGTTGACAAAATATCTGTGAGCCACAACAGCTTTATCTTCCGCTTTGCCCTGCATTCACCCACGCAGCGGCTTGGACTTCCCATCGGACAGCACATCTATATTCGGAGTGCGGTTGTTAACGCAGATGGAAAGTCAGAGATGGTGCAGCATGCGTACACACCCGTTTCCTCCGATGACGACGTGGGTCATGTGGATTTTCTTATCAAGGTGTACTTCAAAAATGTTCATCCGAAGTTTCCCAACGGTGGCCGTTTGTCGCAGCACTTGTACAATCTTCCACTGGGGAGCGTGGTGGAAATGCGGGGTCCTGTTGGCAAATTTGTGTATCTGGGAAACGGTAACTTTACTGTTAGTGATGGGAAGGGCGAAGTGACGAAGATGCACACGGATGCACTGGCGATGGTAGCGGGTGGCACAGGCATCACACCGATGATGCAGATTATCCGTGCCATCATGAAATCACCTGAGGATCGCACAGAGATTGCCCTTGTGTATGCCAATCAGACAGAGGAAGATATTCTGCTGCGGAAGGAACTGGATGAGTGTGCCAAGGATCAGCGCATGACGGTGTGGTACATGATTGATCGTGATGTCTCTCCTCAGTGGAAGTACGGCACTGGCTTTGTGGACGAGGCAACGCTGCGTGCGCATGTGCCTGTCCTGCAGCCCACGAATCACAAGTACAGCCGTGCCGTTGCGCTGATGTGCGGCCCGCCGATGATGGTTGAGAAGGCTGTGAGGCCTAATCTGGAAAAAATTGGCTACACAAAAGAAACCATGTTTGCCTTTTAATGAAAGGGGATTGTACGCGAAAGCCAGGGACGGTATAGATGTGATAACTGCTTTGACGCACACACACGCACACACAGACACACACAGGTGGAGGGAGAAGGTGGAAGTAAACAGTAGCCTTTCCTTGCTTCCTCATGAGGGGGGGGGGAATGGGAAACGGTCACCCGTCTGTGTCTTCATGGAAGGCGCCGTTCACACATTTGAGGGCAATGGTGGGGTGGGGGGGGGGGGTCACGAACAGCAGAGAGGGTGTGACGTGGGAGGGGGGTGTTTGGTTTCAGTGAAATATTGTGTGGCACAAAGTCATGCCTTGTGTGTGTGTGTCTTTGTTTGCTTCCCGTCCCTCCTGTTGAAAAGGAGTGGGGAGCGGAGTAGAAGGCATCTGCGACGCTCGGTTCCGCGGTGATGAAAGAAGCCAAGGGAAGATAAGAGCGGGGAACGCAAACTTCCCGAAACGCACACGGCAAAAGGAAGCAGCTGAAAAAAAAACAAGAGTTGATGAGAGAAATAGAAGGTGGTGTCGAAGAATATAAAAGTAACACGAAGGCGAGAGAATAGAAGAGGAAATGTAGATAAGGTTGTAAACAGGGTGCGTGTAAACGAAAAGGAAAAAGGATTCCACTCTTTCTGGATTCACTGGGAATCACTTTTCTGGAAGGAGGACAATGATGAGGAAATAAAAACGACCCTGTTAATGCCCTTCACCTCAGGCTGCTTTGTTTCCTGAAGCTTGTGGGAAGGAATTTGTGGGTGGCCGAGGCAAAATAAATGGGCGGGCGCCTTCTTCAATTACTCTCTTTCTTTACGGGCTAATTGATTTTTGTCTTTGTTTTTGCCAACGATACCGCGTTGGAAGGCGGCGTGGGCAGTTGTTTATGGTTTCCTGTTCCCAGTAGGCCACCCGGTGCTACTGATGCCATCTCCATGCGGAGAGGAGCCCGGCGGCTGCGGGGAGCCCTAAAGGCTGCCACATCGTGAGTTGACTACGGGAGCCCTGTTATCGTGCATTCGCTTGTCGAACTCGTTTGGTTGCGTGGTGCAATTGAGTGGAGTGTGTG
>NW_021704857.1:0-7613 GCF_003719485.1 Trypanosoma conorhini | reverse complement strand
TTCCTTTTTAGGTGGCATCCTCCGCGCCGCCCTCAGGAGGACTGGGTAGGAACGAGGGAGGAAAAGAGTAAATTTGCGGCATTTTTCCCCATTCAGGGAGAATGCTTTGTTCTTTGTTCTTTTTTTTTCTTCTCTGGAGGGGGCAGGTGAGCTGAGGAGGAGGAAGTGGGATGCCATTGCATCAGTCAGCTGTATTTACGCACGCCAGTCATGTTTTGTTATTGTGGGTCTTAGTTTTCTCCTGTTCTTCTTTGAGCTGTTATTATTATTGTTTTAGTTGCCTTTGCCACAAGCGCGCCCGTGCGTCTCCGCTTTGCAGCGCTCAGAAGGAGTACCGGCAGCGAGACTAGTTGTACATACGTCTGCAGCAGCGAGGGGAGGGGACTGTAAGCGAAAGAGAAGCAGAGCGTGTTTCGCGCCCCCATTTCTTGCCCTATACCTCTGCCGCCATTCATAACGGGCGAAGAGGGAGTGCACAACGGCGCGCCGTGAAACTAAACGACGTTAACAGGACGAGGAAAGGGGGGAGAAGGAACGAAAAAGAAAGAGAACGGAAAAACAACAAGCAAAAACAAAAAAAAGGAAACGCGACGACGAGGAGTAAATAAATTCAACGAAAGGAGAAGGCAGGAGCAATCGGTACGCGTTGTCCTTTATTAGGAAGAAAAATTAGATTACTCTATACGCCCACTGTGTAGGACAAAAGTCGGTTAAATGTTGCGCGCCTTTTCTGGCAGCTGCCTCTCCCTAGAGGACATGAAGACTGTGCGTCGTCCGAACTTAGTAAAACGGCCGCACCTATTGGGCCCTGGTGTTGATTTTTTCACCGAAGATGGCCAGCCTGTACGCCCTCAGCCCGGTGCACACACTCTTCAGAAGGTCTTTTCTGGCAGCGCTTTGGATCTGAACGCAGTGAATGGTGACGTTCTCTCCGAGGAGGAGGCGCCCCAGACGAATAATATGCAACAGCATCTGCGGCAGCAGTACGTGTCGCCTGGGGCGACAGTATCGACGATTCTTCATCAATTGTCCACGGAAACAGAGAAGGAGCGGGCCAAGAGTTCAAAAAATAAGACAAATGTCTTGGTTATTGGGGGGATTGGGTATATATCCAGTCATGTTGTGGCAAAGCTCCTTGACGCAGGTTACACGGTTCGTGTAACAGTGGCCGATGCACTAAGCGAACAACAACAAATGGATTTTTACTCCATGGACCGTGGTCCGGAACGTCGGTTGACCATCTTGGAAGCGGACATGACCAACGCAGCCACCTTCCGTGATGCCATGCGTGGGTGCAAGTATGTTATCCATTGTGGCTGCCCCACAACCCCCGGTGACAAGGATCCGGTGGCCTTTCACACAAGTGCCATTCGCGCCCTTTTTGACGCTATCCGATCCACAGGGAAGTCTACAGTGAAGCGAGTTTTAATTACGGGAGCATCATCCTCGGTGTTTCACATCACGGATCCATATCCTCCCTCTGGTGCCTTTGACGAATCCTGTTGGAATACAGTAGCTAATGCTGCGACGGATCCCATTCCATATGCACGAATTTGCTTTGAAAAGGAGGCTTGGAGGATGAAGCAAATGATTGGTGTGGAATTAGTAGTAATACTACCCTCCATCACCATTGGACCAAGTCGTACGGAGGAAATTAGTAACGCCATGATGCAAATTCAAGAGTTAGCCAATGCGTCTCCCTACTTCCCGTATGCCGCCAACTTGTACTGGAATTACGTGGACGTGCGTGACGTTGCTGAGGCGCATGTACGAGCACTGGAATGCCAAGAAGTTAAAGACCAACGTGTTATAGTGTCCAACGGCTGTTTTAGTTACGCTGAAATTGCACAGATGATTAAGGAAGCGTACCCACACCTGACGCCTCCTACACGTACCGCAAATACGTTGATGACGCTCCTCATTGGTGCCACGCAATCGCAAGTAAAGATGGGATTTCTTTGGCGCTTTGTAGGTGTTCGAAAGTGTCTGCAAACGCGCAGAGCGATGGTGGATTTGGACATGACCTTTACCCCTATGAAGGAGACGATCCAGGTGTGCATTGAACAACTGATTCGCGCAGGTGAGGTTCCTGCACCAAATGCTCCGCGTTCGATGAGCACTGGCAAACTCGTTGCCGTGACCACAGTGACAAGCCTGCTTCTCACCGCTGCTGTAGCGGTGGTATGGGGTGTAGCGCGGACGAGGAGGAGGCAAAATTGACGCCGCGCGTTGACATTTATTTTATGCTGACACAGTTTCCACACATTCTCCTTTTTTTTTGTGGACACAGTTGTTGTTGTTTCTCCCTTTCCGTTACTTTGTTTTTGTTTGTTTTTGTTTTGTTTTGTAAATCCGTCGTCGTTGTGTTTTTTCTTGTTGTTATAGTTGATGCGTGCTTTTACGGGTCTAGAGTTTTACAGCGAGCTAAAACTTTATTTATTTGCTCCTTTGCTGGGCTTTGACGGCGTGGTGTTGCCCCCTCCCCCTCCCGCCATGCAGTGCGTGATGCCAGCGTAGTAAGCCCTGTGTGACTCCTTCGCGTTCTTCCGCAGTCTTCGTGCGTGTGGCGGCGGTGAGGCAACTGCTTTGCTGCGTGGCGGCGCTGCGCTGAGGGAAGTTAGAGCAGCGGCGGCAGCAACGCAAAAGGGCGGGGGCGGAAAGGAGACCAACACGCGGAGAAGAAAAGA
Source organism: Trypanosoma conorhini (assembly GCF_003719485.1). Classification (NCBI taxonomy): domain Eukaryota; phylum Euglenozoa; class Kinetoplastea; order Trypanosomatida; family Trypanosomatidae; genus Trypanosoma; species Trypanosoma conorhini. Next base: position 4,926 of record NW_021704857.1, on the reverse strand, counting down.
AATAAGGACGCGCACCGAAAGAGGAAGGAGACCGGGGGTGGAAGAAGGAAATTTTTCCCACAGACGTTAAAAAGAAGGTCCTTGACTATGAGGGAGTGAATCGTTAACGGGGTGCGAGAGGAAAAGAGGAAGAACACGGAGGCAGCGGTGCGTAGGCACACGAAGGTGGGTCAACACAAACCCCAGCACCACTGCAATGGAAAGAGAGCCACGCACCAGAAAAGGAAATAATAAAATAAACGTTAATCTGAGAGACTCGGAGGTAAAAGCCCGAAGGGAAAGCTGGAGAGAGAGAGAGAGAGAGAGAGAAAGAGTGAGAGAGCAGGATTCAAATAAAACAACCGCGACAAGGAATATGTTTTATAAATGCATATACATATATATGCTTGGTAAGGATAACGGTATTGAAGACGGAATATATGTATAAGGATGGGGGCCTGCATTAACGGGCATTGCGCGGGGCATTACAATCTAGCACTAGTGTAGTACTTGTATGAGAGAGAAGGAAACCTTGAAAGGCGGAAAACAAAAAGGAAGGAGAAAAAAAAAAGACCGCGCCACAGCTGTTTATTTTCTTTCCTTTTTTATTGTTGAGATGCGTGCTTTTTCTCCTTACAACCAAACTTATCTTCTCTTGTATGACTTTTTCTCGTGGTTTTTTTGTTGTTGTTGTTGTTTTTTTTTGCACTTGCGTCCAATTATGCTTCCGCACACATTTACGTAATGCACCCATTCATGTATGATAACATAAAGTTACGTGCATGTGCTTGTGGGTGCAATGCATGTGTTTATCACGCGTCTGGCAGCCTCTGTCACTTCCACCTTTTAGTTTTTTTTCCACACTATTGCCCCGTGGTATTATCACTTGCTTCTTGAGGCAACTCTGCGCTTCGCGCGTCAAATAATAATAATAATAATAATCTGTGCGGCGTGAGGAAGCACCGTTCCTTTCCGAGGAAGAGAGGTGTGCGGGAGAGGAGGAGAGAACGGAAGGCATCGAATTGGAGTGAAAAAGGGTGTGTGGTGTGTGCTGTGGTAGCGGCGGGAAAGGGATGAAGAATGAATATTTTTTTTGTACGGAATAAAACCGTAAGGCTGAAGCGGATAACGAAAGGGACCCATAAAAACACACACGTGAAATAGGTTATTCTTCAGAGAGAAGTGCTCAGCGAATTGCTCAATTTCAAAGGTAAACAAACTACTCTAAGATGTTTGCTTGGGGAGTAAAGGCGGCGACATACGCCATTTCTGTCTCCCATTCGTTCGCTCGCCCCCAGCCCTCTGCTCAAGGGGGCCACTGACGCCCTCCACTATGTATGTGTGTGTGTGTGTGTGTGCGGGCGTGCGGGTGTGTTATTTGTCACGGCCACAAAGACTGGTTCAGCTGCTCTTGCGGTTACCGCCACAGGACAAAGTGTTGAAGGATAATTTAAAAGCAAGAGAATAACAAAGTGAGTGGAATGAATTTGTGTGGATTTGTTCCGATTCTTGTGCTCCATTGTTTTTAATTCCTTTTTTTTTACCGCCTTCTTACAAGCTAGTCTGTCGGGTTTTTGCATGTGGGGTGGGATAAAGGTGCGAGCACATCACGGCGATGTCTTCCGTGGATGGAGTGCTAGCCAAGGGCTGGAGAACGTGCGGCGCCAGTTGTACCGAGAGCCTCGGCCGTGGTACCTTGCATGGTCTTTGCACCACCATAAGCATCTCCTGAGCGATTACCACTGCGCTAGGCTGTTAGCATGGTGTACAACTGTCATGGAACTTGAGAAGCGACAGGCGGCAAAGCGTCAGGCATACATGTATGCGCAACAAGTGTTTCAGTTTATGGTGCACAGCCACAAAGTGGGATCGGAGACGTATCAAGAGTTCTTTAGGCTTTGTGCTACGGGACGCGACTTGACAACGGCCTTTCGTTGGCAGCAGTATTTGGTGGAAACGGGGCAGCCATTCCCTCTCTCTCACTATACCTGGCTCTTGCGCATTGCAGTCCTCTCCCCGAACGATGAAAGCGCCGAAGATATGGCGGAGGCAGTGTGGGAGACCTACTTGGCCCGTTACTGTCACTTGGTGAAGCACGAGGTGACAGGTGACACCGCCACCTCGCACTTTCAACCCTCTACAGAAGAAGAATCCCATGAATTGGAGGGACTATTTAGGGCTTTTAAGCAACTTCGCCCCAAAATAGCCCATGGAGCGAAGCCCGAGCTTCTTGACTTCATTGATGGTCTTCCTGACGGCAGCTTGGACGCTGCTACAAGTGATGCCTGGCCGACGGTCAGCCGTCATCATACGTTTCGTCAATTAGAGGCAGGCGTTTCTTGGACTCCCCCAACTTTGTCACATCCACACCTTCGGGATTCACTCTTGCATGAAAATTTCATAAATGATTTGGAGAAGGCCGCCTTTTCAAGTAATGTGCAACGTGTTGTGGCACTTGTGAATGAGTACTTGCAGCGTATTTCGGCGGAGAAGAGCAGAACGAGTGGAGAAAAATACCGGGCAGGTGAACGCGATATTTGGCATCGCTACTCCGACCCCTCCGCGGCTGATTTTCGAAAGCCGCTTGTCGAGGCAGGCGGTGTCACGGCAGAACTGTACCATTACTTGATTGTGGCACTTTCAACACGGCAGCCGACGCTGGCATTGCGCACGCTCCGTCGCATGGAAGAGCAGAATCTTGGTGTGCTTGATTTGACACGGGCGGTTATGATCGTGCGCTGTCAAGGTTCCCCCGCTGACCAACAGGCGCTTCTACAGGAACAGCTACAAGAAATAGCGTTGAGGCAGAAAATTGGTCAGGATTATGATGTCACGAGAGAGGTTGAGCTCTTCTGGAAGTTCTCTTATACCGACTTTCTTCATTACCGTAACGCGTTGGGTAGGACGGACTTGTATCGCATTCTCATGGAGGGGTTGGGCCCCGTTAGGGTTCAGGAACTGTTGACAGAAGCGCAGGTTCACGACTCATGCACACCTGACGATGTGGTTGTACTCGATACTTCCTTTCGTGCCGCTGCCGCGGCGTATTTTAGGGGTCTTTGTGGTCAGTTGAATGTGAATAGGGCGCTGGATGCGATCACGGCGAAGATGCCTAAACTCGATATCAGTTTACTGGGTTCTATGCCTCACTTTAGCGATTACGCGCTGCCAAAGGAGGATTTTGTCGCCACCGACGTCTTTGCGTTGCGAGGCAAGTTAGTGGGGTTTAAACGCATCTACGTTTTAGATTCCTCCTTTGTGGAGACAAGCGAACAATTTCTCACTGTGGGGCAAACCTCTGACGTGGAGGATGCCGGGTCCTCTCTCGTGCTCGTCCCGTATTGTTGTTTGCAGCAGCTGGCTTTAACAATTGAACAGGGGGAGTACAGTGTGACGTTTGACGAGGCCCTGCAAGCGGCCAACACGACTGAACCCTTTATTGCCTCCAATCGACTGCGAAGTCTGTTTGCCCTCCTACGGGACACGCACAAAACCAGACGCACTAGAGTCCTTCACTTCAGTGAATGTCTTATGGCGCATTCAGTGGCAGCGTCACAGATCAAGGCTCTAGGTCTTGATCCTGCTGGCTCAGATAACGATCACTTGTTTTTGATTCTTGCCATGATACGGGCGATAGCGCCTGTGGAGGCTGAGGTGGTGCTTTGTACGGATGATGCCTCGCTTGTGAAGCTTTTCCATGGGGACAAACTTACCTCTTTTTTCGCCGGAAAGATTTGTATTCTTTCATCGCAGCCACCGCAGGAAGTGTTAAACAATGAGGACGACCTCATTGACGACAATCCTGACCTCTGTATATCGATGGACTTTGAGCCTAAACTACAGTCGTCCGCGCCTGTAGGGGAAAATCACTGTGTTTCAGGGATAAATAGCTTGTTGCCTTTACAAACGCAGGTCTCCGAAGTGGACGCAGACGCCTTCGGTGCGGCGTGGCTCGATATGCTGGACGGGGAGGAGCAAAGCGGGAAGGCCTTGGATGCGGTAAATGATACTCCGCACCCTCAGGATGCGCTTTCAACGGGGGCAGTTGCGAGGCAAACGGGAAATGCCTGTGGAAGGGATGGGCCGGATAACGACGACGATTTGGGGGCTCGAGAACATGAAAAGCTTATGAACATGTACGAATCGGAGCATGCCGTTGTACCGGTGGGCGCGTTAATGGCGCAGGCGTCATCCTTGGGTTCTATGTTTGAGCAGTTTGACGTTCTCGGGCCCGATGCTGAAATGGACCGCGCCATGGCGTCACCGGCGCCGCGGCAAACCTCCGGGAAGCCGAACGAAAGGCCTCGCAGACGAGCTCTATTGGAAACGGAGGCAATAAGAAATCGTGGCGCATCTAATAAACAGCGTTTTCGCCTTGCAAAGCGTCTAAGTAACATGTCGGGGGGACGCGTTCCGTTTAACTTCCGCTACAGGGTACTCGAGGTAAACATAAGTGACCCGAAGAACAAATCTTACAGGGATGCCTACAAGGAAGGCGTGGCGAAGAAGCGAGAGAGTTTCAAAAGAAACTTCAACAATCACTTTCTTGTTGGCGGTGGCTCACCGTAGTGTGTGGGTGTAAGAGAACAAACGGAAAATCTTTTTTCTTCTGTTTGTATTATTCGCTTTGCTCTTTCTAGTTGCACTGCAATTCTGCGGACAAGGGTGTTTCGATATACATGATTCTTTTGTTTGGCTTCGTCACGCTTTTGTGTCATCCCGTCCTCATGCTGACCTTATCCACATATATATATGTCTTGCACCACACGTAATGCACCTATTGTTTTCAACTCTTTCATATTTGTCTTTTGCTTTCTGTTATATCGCTTTCTCTCTTGGCTCACCGCAACCCTGTTCCATTTACTGAGCGAAGGACGTGCTATTCTCATTCCGCTTCCTACTGCCCTTGTTTCGCGTCCCTGTGAAGGATGGAGGCGGATAATGGCT